>NC_135861.1:10817386-10827386 GCF_031162955.1 Sander vitreus | reverse complement strand
AGGTACATACCATTTTTTTATTTAAATTTGGGTAGAGTTTGTTTTTGCTCAAAGAAATCACTGAAAATAAGACAAAGCACCTTGTGAACACCCGACAGCTGCCTGATTACGACATTTAAAGGGAAAAAAATAAATAAAATGCTTATGATAAAACGAATCAATGCTTACAGCTCCTATTTAAAGGTGCCGTAGGTAGGATTGTGAAGATCCAGGACTTGGCCAAAGAATTTCTTAGTCCCTCTCCCCCTTTCTGCTAAAGCCCAAACGGTCTCCTAAGCCTCTCCCCCCACACAAGAGAATGAATGTGTGTGCATGAGCAGTGATTGACACGCAGTTAGACACCCCCCCTGGCCCTGATTGGTGCATCTGAACAAGGAGAGGTGGAATTTTGCAAATTACAGGCTGTAGGTGGTGCCAGAGGAGCCAGAATGTTTTTTTTAACTTACCTGCTTCATATAGTTCTACTGGAACATAGGGTCAGTTTCAGCAAATATGACAGAAAGTTAGTTTTAGAAGTCTTACCTACTGCATCTTTAAGCTGCTGGGATTAAAACAAACCAAAAGACATAAAGTTAAAAATGATAAGTTGCTCTTGCATTTTTAAAAACCAGGGATAATTCAAGGATTTGTCAGCTTTTGAAATGCCAACACTAAAGCTTTATCAATGTATTAAACATTGGAGCAGGAAATGTTGAACTATCACGTATACAATCACATCACTTAAAAATAACTCTTTGTATCGTTGCTCCATCTTGAAAAACCTGTTGTGTGTCATCTGTTGAGTGAAAGAAAACGCAAGCAAGAAGAGACACGAGAGGTCAGCCTGACGAGGAAGAGCTGATAGAACGATAAAAGGAAGGAGAGAGCTGCAAAAAAAAATAAAAAATGAACACCTTTACATTGCAGGACTCTTTCTGTGGATCTAAAAAAATAGCTTTTAAATCCTGATTTAAAGCATACATTTACCTCAAAGGCTTCAAAAACCCTGAAAAATAAGAACTTGAAAGAAAAGAGGCAGTTGTAAAAACAAGTGAGGCCTTAGATCAACTTTCAATTTGTCACCTATACTTCAACCCCTTGATAAGAGCGCCTGATGACTCTTTCCAACAAAGAAGACACACAATGGAACAGCCACAAGCAGTTTTACAAGCAAAAAAAGAAGATTTTATGAGAAGAATGTGAGGACAAAGTTTAAGAAGCCAAAGCAGGCTCAAAGAGAGAGGTGGAATGAGGACTTGACACTTGAAGCCAATAGTGTGTAAACAAAGTGAAAGTACAAAAAGACATCAGTATAAATGATTCAATTGATTAAGTCTGAAGAATAGGGTCTGAAAGTTTTCCAGCTCACCAACCTCGGGAGCGTGTCCTCCTCTGTCGTCCCGTCTGCCAACAGCTCCGAATCGCCAAACTTCCTCTTTAAATACTCAAGAGATTCATTTCACTTTCACTTCTCCTGCTCAGACAAAACTCCTCCTTTCCTTCCTTTATCCACTCCCTCTTCGTCCCCATCTCCCTGCTGGAGAGACACAACTACTACTCTTGTTGTCTTTTTTTTTTTTTTTTTAGTTCTCTTTATTTCAGATCATTCTAGGTCAACTCGAATGCTCATTTTTGTATAGTGGTTTACATCTTTACAATTTTTAGCAGTCAGTTGTGATGTGAAAGTTTCTTTTCTTGTCTTGAAGTACATTCAAGTTATTTATTAAACCTGTACTGATTAGATATTATTTGAATTAAAAGGTTGCACATATAATAAGATAATCAGACATTTATATATTATTGTTTTAATATCTTAAGGATAGACAAGTGAAGTCAAATCAGTTCATTATGTCAACTGATCTCTGTTTGTCTTAATAGTTTTGTGTTATGACTAAATGTATTTATTTTGGATAGAGTATGTGCACCTTCACGGATTTACTGTTTTATTCAGGGATTTTCTCACTGTAGCCTTTCGCCACTTTTACATGTTACATGTCTGCCCTTAATTATCATAAAGATTTAAATCTATTGGCATTTTATAAAGGGCCAGTTCACCCAAATTACAAAAAAAAAACATATTTGTTCACATAAAGCCATGCAGAGTATAGTTTTTTTTTTTTTATCCATAACTTTAACAGCATTGTTTCTTTTTTTTTTTTTTTAAACAAATGGCAAAACAGCCCCGACTGTGAAATACTGATATAGTTACCCTATGAAAACTGTTGACAGTGTTCAGTGAATCATTCAGACTAACACTGTTTCTGGAAAGATGTTGGTGTTTAATGTTTCTAAATGCAATTTTTCAGAGCTGTGAACCACCACAAACCAAATTTCAGAGACCCAAGGTAAGTAAATAAACGTTTCATTGTAATTTGAGTAATCCAGTTCGCTTTAACATTTGTTGCTCCCCGCTCCTTTGCTGACCTTTTTAGTCCCTCGTACAATGCGTTTTTGTATACGTGAATTTTATTTTATTTTTTTTGCAATTTGCCCAGTTTTTCTAAATGTAATTTAGAAAATTACATTGTGGTCTCCAGAAAACCCTCTTGGAAATTTCATAGTAAATCAGATTCTAAAAGTATCCTCTAGTTTTGGTCCAATGTTTTGTCTGTGATGTTACTTTATTTGCTAGGACTGCCTTTTTAACCCTAAATTTTGACAACAGACCATCTCATTTTTGAAATACACTTCAAATTTATTTTTATTTTTAATTGTTCAGTTCAGTTTAAGTTTTCAAGTTAAGTCTGCCTTTAAATATGTGGCATACAAAACCCACCCATTGTTATCAGGAGTATTAGTAGTAGTTTTTCTAGTGCTGGTGGTTGGTATAGTAATGGTTAAAGTAATGGTCAGTGGAGGAAGAAGTACTTAGATCTTTTACTCTAAAAATATCAAAGTAGCAATACCACAGTTTAAGAAATATTCTGTTACAAGTAAAAGTCCTGCATTCCAAATGTCACTTAAGTAAAAGTATCAAAAGTTAAAGTACTCATTTCAGAATAATATATAATATAGCATTGGATTATAATTATCGATGAATGTATTAATGTGTTCATCACTTTAATGTTAGAGCAGGTACACGTGGAGCTAAGTTGAACTTTATTCACTGCTGGGTAGTTTAATCTATAATATTACATCATTAAAAATTAGGGCTGCACAATATGAGGAAAATATCTAATTGCAATTATTTTGACTGATATTGCGATTGCGATATGATTCACGATATTGGAGGGAATGATCGTTTTTGTATCATAATTTTCATTGAAAATGATTAACATTGAAAGAAATTAAAATGCTTATAGTGTGATTTTTGCGGGGATCAAAAAAAAAAAAAAATCACCAAAGAAAGATTTTTTTTCTTAAGTCTGTAGGTTAGGATTTGTAGGCCGGGACATCTCTGCAGCACCACAATACTTCATTCAGAATGGTTTGACACATATTTTGCTATTAACAAATATTGCGTCCCCCCCCCTGCAATTTGGATATTGCACTAGTCCATATTGCGATTTTGATACTATTGCGATTATTGTGCAGTCCTATTAAAAAGAAGTATTTCTTATTGGGATTCCACACAGTACAGTGCAATTCAAATAGTACACTATTTCATTCTGAAATGTAGTGAAGCAGAATTATAAAGTAACAGAAAATTGAATGATTATTCTTAACTAAATGTACTTTGTAACTTTCCACCACTGGTAAAGGTAGTAGTACTGACATTAATACAAGTTATGACCATAGCGGTGACAGCAGTGGTTGCCAGTCAGCTTTAATTTGGTGATTTGTGATGTCAAAAGTCGTCAGTTGTTTTGGTATAGAATGGGAAAAGTGAGGGTTTTTTTTTATATGTAAGTTACCAGCATTTCAATAATATAATTCAATGGCTCGCAGCAACTGCTTGACATTGAAATCTAGTACTATTTAAATGCAATTAAAACATAAGTTTTATGCAACCTAGACATTTAACTCTTGTGTTGTCCTCCCGGGTCAAAATTAACAGTTTCCCCCCCCCCCCCATGTTTTGCTTGTTTTTTTCAATGTTTTTGGTGTTTGTTTTAACATTTTTGGCACTTTGTTTTCCATTACCATCAGTATATTCACCACTAGAACTAACTTATTAACACTAGTTTTACACTTATTTTTGGAATTCCTGGGCCATTAACCTCATTTATAGGAAATTATCTAATTTTTGTGTTAGAAAAAAGTTGAAATTGTGAATGATTTTGACTAAAAGTTAAGATCAGAGGAAGGAAGATAATGGATAATCTCAGATATGTCAAAGTTTAGTTTAGTCAAAATAATGCTATAAAAGTTAATAAAAACACCCACAATTCAATGAAAGTAAAGCTCTGATCCCTAATTTCGTTTGTGAATTTTGGGGTGATTTGGTTGAAAGAAAGCTGGGTCAAATTGGACCCGAGGACAACAGGAGTTTCAAAAGTTTTGGTAGATGAATCATTGTTTTGTTTGCCATGTAAAACCCTGATCTTTCAGTTGTGCTAATTGAGGCCTGTAAGCTGACTCTTTCCTTGTGTGTCAATTAGCCTGTGACATGATGGATGATGTGAGACAGGTGTGACCAGCAGAGTGTGACCGCAGGAGTCCCATCAGTCCTTCTGGGGTTTAGCCTGGAAAGTCCGGTGGATTTGGCTGAGTACCTGAGCTTCCCTAGAGACCTGGTGCAGTCAGAAGGAAGGTGAGGGGGTTGGAGAGAAGATGGCTGCTGGTTCTCCTCTGATGGAGGAAACCTGCGCATCACTCCCCACGTTTTGTCCTTGAATGTAACTCAGTAATTAACAGTTTAACAGCAATGCAGTTTGTAATCGGATTGGATGGACTGGAAACCAACTGAACAACTGGCTTTCTACTTCTCTAAAATTAATATTGAAATACACATGCAACGTGGCAGACGTCTAGTTATGATAAGGGTATGAATTGAGTTTCTGTGTTAACCTTAGCGTTTCAAGGAAACTCCTTTTTAAATGCTCATTTTACAGTTTTGTTGTACCAAACACAAACTGTAGCATTGCTTGACTATTTTCTTATTTTTTGGGCTTTTCCGCCTTTTTATTTTTTGATAGGACAGCTAGGTCAGAAAGGGGGGAAAGACATGCAGGAAATCGTCACAGGTCGGATTTGAACCCTGGATCTCTGTGTCGAGGCATAAACCTCTCAGTACATGTGCGCCTGCTCTACCACTGAGCCAACACAGCCACTTTTGTGGCTATTTTCAAACAATTTATTTTACAGGACCCCTCGTTTCCTTGTCTTTTCCAAAAAAGAAACTGATATCGATAGTAACTGCTGGTGCAGCAGGTCAGCTGATCATATAAAAATGTAAAATGTGTCTACAGTCAAGCATACAGGTGCCATAATTAAGGGTCACCTACTACTTCTGCATACTTTCTAGCTACAAAAACCATTCATAATCAAAATGTTCAGCTCTATAAGGATAGTTTTCCTTCAACCTTTCTCCACCATTTATAGTTTTTAAAATATTAAGCTGTTTTCTCTTTACATTGAAAGTCAATGGAGCAATCTTTAAATCCTCTTCAGGCTTCTTCCACTTCTAAATGCTACTGCTCCCACATACTTTCACATACAGACGTCATTCAAAATTTAAAATATCCTCAAAACCTTCAGCTATTAGACAGAAAATGATTCAGCTTTTTGATATCTTTTGCAGTTTTTTGTTATTACTGTTTAAGTTGAGTGCTTCTTTAGGCTTTGTTCTGCGTTTTTAAAGGCTGCTCAGTGTGGGTGATGTCACAGCTATAGTGCAGAGGAGAGAGAACATCGTCGTCCTAAAACTCTCTTTAACTTGTTCTTGTCCACAATTCTTACTTCTCATACTATACATACTATACTTTGACTCTTTTCGACATACCATACTATGACTTTTTTTTTACATACTACAGTACCATGACTTTTTTTTATCACTTTTTTCAACATACTATGACCATTTTTTTAACATACTATACTATGACTTTTTTCGATTATCCTATATTTTTAAAACATTTTATACTGACTTTTTTTCCCGCCACATACTATATATACTATGACATTCAATAGTATCACTTTTATGACACTTCTTTTGACATACTGTACTATGACTTTAACACTTTTTTAGTTATATATATATATATATATATATATATGACTTTTTTGATATATTATGATTTCTTTAAACATACTATACTTGGATTTTTTTAAACATTCTATACTAGGATTTTTTCAAACATTCTATACTAGGACTTTTTCATCATACTATACTTTTTAATGGCTTTTTTCGACATATTATGCTATAACTGTTTTCAATGTTAACTCTTCGGTGGCACACTGGCTCAGTGGTTAGCACGGCTGCCAACAGACAACCAACCAGTAATCCCTGCAGATGCTATACTATGACTTTTAGTAACACTTTTTTCGACATACTATACTATTCCTTTTTTCGACATACTATACTATGACTTTATCACTTTTTTCGACAGAGATATATATATACTATGACTTTTTTGATATATTATGATTTCTTTAAACATTCTACACTATGACTTTTTCGACATGCTATACTATGACTTTTTTAACACTTTTTGACATTCTACTATGACTTTTTTTTTCTTCGATATACTAGGATTTTTTTAAATATTATATACTAGGACTTTTTTTTACACTTTTTTCGACATACCATACGATGACTTTTTAATGGCTTTTATTTTTGTATTACTGTTTTAACATTAGTTCTTTGATGGCACACTGGCTCAGTTGTTGGCAAGGCTGGCAGCTAGCAAGTAGTAACTGCAGACTCAGAACCAGGTTCAATACCCAGTCCAGGCTGGCCCTTTTCATGATGTTTTTCTCGACATACCATACTATGACTTTTTTTGACATTCTATACTGTACTGTTTAATATAAGTTCTTTGGTGGCACACTGGCTCAGTGGTTAGCACTGCTACCAACAGGCAAGTAGTCATTGCAGACTCTGACCCAGGTTTGATTTTTTCGACATACCATCCTATGACTTTTTGATATACTATACTATGATTTTAATCTAACAAGTAGTATGCAAAGTATCTGAAATGGTCTCCACATTGATGACCTACAAGTATTGTTAGTGATCAAAAACAGAATATATAACACTTTTTATTACACTATTCTGCATAATGAGTATGCTTATTACTTTTAATACTTTTAGAACATTTTGCTTCTGTACTTTCACTTAACATTTGGAATTCAGGACTTCTACCTGTATGTAGTATTTCTACTTTTACTTAAGTAAAGGATCAGATGAACAGAAACTAGATCTCTTGTTGGTGAGTTTCACAGAGACCACAAGCTGCAGCATGTCTTCTTGGGATGTGCTTCTCCTCTGCAGGTAATGAGAATCCAGCACTTGATTCAGTTGATAAATTGTCTTCACATTGTATTAACACTGTAGAATTCTAAAACAGTAAATGTTATTCAAATGTCTCATACTAATACTAAAATAAAATAAAAATTCAGACTACAGCAGCTCATGGAAAAACACGAGATTTATTATTGGACAACTTTTCCTTAAAATGGACACACCAGACATTTATTTTAATCACAACATGAAAAGGCATTGGAGGACTCAATCACACGTGCACTGATTGATAAATGCTTGGTTCCCCTCCTTCACACACAAACACACACAGCTACACTAGTTCCCCTCCTTCACACACAAACACACACAGCTACACTAAACACAGACAATGCATAGATGACACTGGCAGGAAGACTTGATGAATCATTGGAAGAGTAGAGTGGGTGAGAGATTGTATGTATTATTATGTGTGTGTGTGTGTGTGTGTGTGTGTGTGTGTGGAGAATACATTAAAGAGGATCTGGCATGTAGTGTTTGCATAATGGGTCAGTTGGAAGGATTCTCCATCTGCAGGCTGAACAGCTGGCTTCTTTTTAAAATAGACGTTTCTCATAACTGTGGGAGAAAGAGGAGGAGTCAGTCAGCGAGGAAAAGATTACACAGTGATCCATGATGCTCCCTGAGGTTTCCTGTTAAGACAGACTGGAGGCGCTAAAGAGGAAGTTTAACTGAAAGTTTGTGTGGTTGGAGCGAGACATGAAACTTTTTAAGATGATGGAATATGAAACGGAACAAAACAACAAAGTTGTATCTACTTAGTTGAGTGGATCTGTGCTAAGAAAAGCCAGTTTGTGTTGCATTGTGTATGTGTACCTGTGCAGGCTGTGGACCCCACCCTCCATTTGGGCTGACGTTGTTCTCTTTTCAAATTTCAGATCTCCAGAGTACATCATGGCTCTGCCAGGCGGAAAGAAATTCCATTACACACACCAGACATCAAGGGGAAGAAATACAACACAAGATCTAGGAAAAGAATACAGCGAGACACATAACGCTGGGCAAGTACTAAGGCTAAAGCTGTGTCCCAAATCTATACTACATACTAATTATATACAGTATGTACTTGATACTAATCGTCATAGTTTACTGTTTTAGCAGTAAGTATACAGAAAAATCCTCGTACACGGTTTTAAATTAATTAATGGTTATGGCATATGTTATGAATTTTAAAATGACATGGCATTCTATACTATAACTTTTATCCCATTTCATGATATACTATACCATGATGTTTTTATGACATTTATGGTATACTGTAAAATAACTTTTAATGACTTATGGCATACTATGACTATGTCGAAATAGCCCTTTTGGCTTGTGTCCTTTATATTGCTCAATGTCAAGTATACTAACAGTATATTGAAACATACTCAGTGGCTACTTTATTAGGTACACCTGTAATATCTAACGGATTCCAATACAACTGTTCTCTACTAAGTCTACATTTATGTTAGTTAAATATGTATTACCATTTTGGGATCAATGTTAGTGGTGGTGTTGTTCTGGACTGTATTATATTCAGAGGTGTTTCCAATATTCTCCCCCTCGTGTAAGTTGATAGGGAGGACAAAATATTAGCAATACTGCTCAAAATAATGAAGTCCCATACATCTTTAACATTAACTACGACCTCAATAATAAACATTAACAACAATTTAACCAAAAAGTGAACATTATAAACATCATTAAAAGTAGAATTTATGGCTGTTGTATATTGTACAGGTGTACTAATAAGTGGACACTGAGTGCATGCTAACCATTTTTCTGACACTAGTTATTAGTCCACGGTATGAAGGTTGTATAACAATTAAATACTTCATTACATTAGAATTCCCCACTTTTCTGAAGAAGGTCTTGCATCACAGAGACAAATCCACTTATATATTTTACTATTCTGTGTGCACACATTTCCATAACGATTACTCTTTCTTCTGTGACCTTTGAGGGCTCAATCAAAGGCAGTTTTACATAATCTGTCTGCTGTGTGTTTTTACCTGAGTTGTGTGAGGCTCTTGGATCCGATGTCCTGACAGGAGTGCTGAATGCCAGCCAGCAGGTAGGGAACAAACTTGTGGATGGAGCCTTTGTCCTGCACCGCTCCAGAAACACCCTGAGCAACTTTAATCTTATCGCACTCACTGTGAGGAGAGAGGAAGAAGAAAAGGAGTGAGTGATATGATGGTGTTAGTGGCATAGAAAGTAGGGGAGTTTAAATTAATCAAATAATCGATGCATCGAATCGTGGACATGGACGATGCTGCACTGATAATCGGCCGGGCCATAATCGATTATTTCTGTTTACAATTTAATATATGGCTAACAACCTTTCTCTTTACATATTCTGGTATGTTTTGCACATTCAGGAAGTGCCATGTGCTCAGTGCTGTAGTTTTATGTATCCACTTTATTTAGTATTAGAGCACTGTAGAATGTTTTGTTTTTGAAGCTTGAAAAGCTATGAATAAAATATCCTATATGGCTTTAATAGAAAAATGTATTTGACGCATCGAAATATTGAATGGAAGACATGATAATCGTAATCGAATTGGGAGATCAGTGAAGATTCACACCTCTAATAGAAGGAGTACACACGGGTGGCAGTAGCTCAGTCTGTGGGGA
>NC_135861.1:10784886-10812386 GCF_031162955.1 Sander vitreus | reverse complement strand
CCAAAACACCTAAGGCCAGCTCTCAAAACAAACGAAAAACCTACGACAACTACCTCCAATACCTCTTCTGATGCAAAGCTGTTAACCAATCAGTGCAGCAGGCTGTGAAGTGGGAAGGGTCGGGCACACTGTGATAGTAAAGCAAATTGGAGCCCGGTCGAAGACCAAAGGGGACGGGGAAAACTTACTGCAGTATCCTGTAACTGTGGGAGCTGGACACGGACACCACACACCATACAAACATCAGAGTGGGATGTAGGGGAAAGAATTTAAAAGGGAGAAAGCAGAGAGAAAGAAGGGGAGGAGGCAGGTAGGAAGACAACAAGATGAAGATGACAGACAAAAGTGAAGAAAACCATAAGAAAAAGAAAACGAAATACAAATACTGATTTGAGAAGAATCTTAAGATGAAGAGAGACAATACGGAGACAACAAAAAGCACAGAAACATCTACTGTAAACTTGTAACTATGCCACAGAAATGTATCCCAATGACAACTTAGATTTAAAATCCAAACTTAGTTGTAACAACCCTACTGCACAATTTCCCCAACTACAGTTTATATTTCCAGGTGGTCACAATGTCCGATCAGGTGATCATAGTACCTGACATGACTTGGTTGAGAGAAATGTCAGACTAGACCCCGACCAATCATAGCTCATGGACTTTAACAACCTGCATGACTTGCAAAGGTAATCAGGCAGGAGGCGCCAGAGACAGACTCCTGGGGTCAGAAATGTCAATACACACTGCCAAAGACTATACAAAAGAAGACTAAATCATTCTAATATGCTTGTTTTTCCATCTGAGCTTCCTGAGGAGTCTTGGACACACAATTGGTTGTCTTCCAATTAGACCCACTACACAGACAACTAAACTGTTAACAACCAAACAATTATTTTCATGCCACGTTATCAAGCAAACCGGACATTTAGTATCCTGCTTTCTACTGCCAAAACAAAGTCAATCAAATTGTTCAACAAAAAGACAAACTACACAGAATTTCAAGATTTTCCTTTCCCCCCCATTTGACTCGCAAATTCATTAACCACATTAGCCTTTTGGGCAGTGGTGGCCTAAAGGTTAAAGAAGCCAGCTTGGGACCGGGAGGTCCCCAGACCGGCAGGATAAAATCTGGGTAGGGCTTGAGCAAGGCCCTTTTAACCCCAACCGCTCCAGTGGAGCTGCTCGATGGCCAGCTCATCAGACTGTGGTTGTGTGTAACTGTATGGTTGTGTGTAACTGTATGAATGTGACAGGTTGTCGTCAATCGACTCACCCGGATAAATAAAGGTTAAATAAATTAGAGGCTCCAGAATGGCTGATGGCTGCATTGTGGGTGGGAGCATTTAGTGAGGTAGATGGGGTGTGTTGCGTTTGCCAGTCAGTCACTCACCTTCCTGTGTGATGCAGATGGAGCCGCTGCCCATCCCCACTCTAAGTCCGTCCACTCCTGCATCTATCAGGTTCTTAGCCTGAGCTGCAGTCACCACTGCAGTGGAGAGGGGGAGACAGTGAGGCTGTTAGAGCTGAATGACAACGCTCTTTCAATGTGTGCATCTCTAACTGGAAGCAACATGACCACTTGGGATGGGTAGCTGGGATCAATTGGAAATATATGTTTTTTGGTTACTAAGTAAAGAAAAGAGTAGTTACCATTGCCTCCGATGACCTGTAGGCTTGGATGCTTTTCTTTGATATATTTGATCATGTTGATCTGGAAGATCGAGTTGCCCTGAGATGAGTCCTGGAGGTACAGATGGAACACACGACATTGTCATTTACAGAGCATCATTACTTTGAATTCGTACACTTCACAGCTTTTAGACAGCCTAAAGTCAAATGAAGTTCATCCAGAGCAAATCAACCGCACATTAGAAAATGTGCTCCCACAGTTGAGAGATCAAGGTTTTCATCCCACATCTGTATCTTCATCAACAAGATCACCTCTGCCGTCTGCTTCATAGATTTTGTCACTCGAGTACCACAGTAAACCCAGTTAACCCATTACAAATGTGTGAAAGAGCTGACTTCCAGTCCGTTCTCCACCAACAGTGCCAGTACCAATTCCTCAGTAATAAAGCTCTCTAATCTGCACCACAAAGTCATAAAGTAGAAAAGGGCCCACTATGGAAAACAAGAGTCTCCACCTCTAAACCCTGTACTGAACTCCTCCTTACCAGTACAACTACATCCACCCCGCTCTGCACCAGCAGGTCCAGTCGGTACTTATCGTCGTCGTGGGTGCCGATGGCGGCGCCACACAGCAGCTGTTTGCGCGAGTCTTTGGAGGCCAGAGGGAAGTCTCTGTTCTTCTTCAGGTCTGTGCGGGCGATGATGGACACCAGGGAGCCCTCTTCATTCACTATAGGCAGCTTACCTGCAGTAGGGAATCCGAGAGGTTAGACATGTACAGATGTTCACACCTGGATGCAAGTTAATCCGTTGTATGTCATATTTTTTCAGTGGAATGATCACGTAAAAATCATGCAAATCATGAATAATACATTTAATGTCCTCCCCACCTTTCTTACTCCTCTGGAGGATTTCGTTGGCTTCTTTCAGCGTCACTCCAGCAGGGGCGACCACGAGATCCTCTTGCTTCGTCATCACCTGTCAACGCGGTGACACGCACAACGTAAATAAAAGGAAGCATCAACACTCAATGCAGAGGTTTCAGAGAATGTAGAAACTTTTAGTATTTCTAGGGGTAGTAAAATGTGACACTTTAACATTGAAAAACAAATATATCTAAAACAAAACAAACATCTGTACAGAAATTCAGGCTTTGTTCTTGTATCTTTGTAAACCCTGGACCCGATGATATCAAGAAATTAGAAACACCCTCTGGCACAAATGAAAATAGTGAATGCCCGTTATTTCTCACAGCCCGAGATGGTATTAATTAAGCTTGTTTTAGTCGACCATATGTCCTAAATTTGAAAAAAATAAAAATAAAAATTCAGTTTACTATCATATATGACCAAAAGAAAAGCATAAAATCAGCTTTGTTAACATTTGAGAAGCTGAAAGCAGAACATCTGTTTGGTATTTTTGGTTGAAAAATGACTAAAACAATTAACTACTTATCAAAATATGTTCAGATTAATTTTCTAGCACATTCTTACATACTTAGAACTACTTGATTATTCGACTAATCATTGCAGTTCTTAACTGAATTATTTGAAATTGAGCCTGGCTAATATGACCCACTGCATGCATTTATGTCTATGCTACCATTTTATTATTGTTTTAATGCTAATAAACTGTTAGATTTTGTGTTATTTTTAGCTATTCAAAATACTTTCCAAGGACGTTTGCAAAATGTGATGTTATTACTCAGCAGTAAAACATCCCTATATCAGTGTCAAAGATTCAGTATGGATCAGGCTCCAACTGAAATTCATAGCTATTGAATAAGTCTACGGATTTCCATTAGAATATCAATATGAATCATAAAATCGTCATTCATTAATTCCAAACACATCCAACACCGTAGCACTTTGAGTTGCTAATGACTAATGCACCCACCTCGCTCAGTGGCAGGTTGTGGTCCTCCTCCTTCAGGAAGTCGATGTCTCTGGAAGAGATGATGCCCACCAGCTTGCTGCCCATTTTGCCGTCGTCTGTGATGGGGATTCCACAGAAGCCGTGGCGAGCCTTGGCCTGGAAGACGTCCCGAACGCGGTCGTTGGGACTCATCACCACAGGGTCTGTGATGAAGCCCTGCTCATAACGCTGGAGTGTGGGGGAGGGGATAAAGAGAATAAAGAGGGGCAGGAGAACGATGGTGTAAAACAAAAAGGGAAGTGGATTGAAGAGCCAGCATGGGAAAGAAGGGGAGAGTAACGGCCGGGGGAAAGGGTGTAAAGGATTCAATAAGGAGGGTTGGATAAAGAATATGTGAGCCTTTCACTTCCGACACTCGAGAGCAGAGGGGCAAGGGATGCAGGGAAATAACACACTTTTACGGCTTTCAAACTGAGAGCAGCAAATAAAAATAGAGAAAGACAAAGAGAAGCTAACGTTAGATGACAGAAACAGATAAACCTCGAAACGACGAAGAGAAAAGGAAAGAAAATGATCACGTAAGAGCAAAAAACTTTCAATAAAAGAAGAGACAAGATGAGCAAAAGAACAAAATTAAAGAACGGGAAAAGAGATGAAGGAGTGTAATGAGAAAATAAAACCGTACAGACAGTCGTCATCACTACCTTGACTTTGCGAACTTCATTGGCCTGGAACTCTGGAGTGCAGTTGTGGTGGATGAAGCCGATGCCACCCGTTAGCTGGGAGGAGACAATACATCAGGTGTGTGTGAGAGAGCGAGCATGGCAGTGCACTAACATGATAGCAGCAGGAACAATAAACAATCTGATAATCCAAGGAAACCGTGCGTTCGTGTGTCATACTTACTGCCATAGCGATGGCCATGTTGGCCTCTGAGACCGTGTCCATGGGAGAGGAGACAAAGGGAGTTTTCATGGTGATTTGTTTGGTGAGCGCTGAGGTCAGGTCCTGGACAAAAGACATCAGGAGGATATTAGGCACACATGGACTCTTGAGAAACTACTCCATGGACCATTACGATATTCAAAGTAACATTTGTTACAGCAGATGAATCATCAACATATCAAAGGCTGGAAACTGTTTAAGATGTTTACTTTGGAATACTACATGTATAATAGTTAGGCTTAAAAAGGTCCAGTGTGTAACATGTTGAGTTGTTCATTATCAAAATCTGTGTTGCCCTTTCACAAACTTGTCCTTTTTCATGAATATTTACCACCACCATCAATTCCAAGTATTCCTTTTGGCTTGAAATTTGACATTTGCATTCGCATGAACTGGGGTAGACGCTCCATATTCATGCGCCATCTTGAAATACGTTAGCTGGTAAGGGACATACAGGACATACTGCTCCGCCTTTCGCGTTTTCGCTGTCACATGATAAACTGACAGGTGCTGCTAATGGGTATCGTCGCTTCCAGGCCCCGGCAAGTTTGAAGAAGGAAACATGGAGGACCACACGTATTCAAAACCCAAATTCCAGGAACAGGAGTCTTCTTCTTCGCCCAGAAAAAGGATATTGAAAAGAGCAAGAGACCGGCTTTTTGAAGCGTGAAGTCTACCGTAGCTGTAATACGTACTTTGAACTGCGTGGTGCGAGAGAGTTGATTGCGATATATGATCTCAACGCTAGATGGGAGAAATTCCTACACACTGGACCTTTAAGACCTTTTTTCTATTGTGCTTGATATTGGTAAAGTTTTTTCACTTTATGACTCTTGTCTTCTTGTGCTACTGTTACACAACATTCAAGAATTTACCATTATCCCATAAATGTCACAGTGGGAGGCCATGATTTAGTGCTCTGGCTTGTGGACGCATTGTGAGCCTATTTCAGGGAATATTTGTGATGGGAGATACACAGCTGATAATCCTTACTCTCGCCTCATGAGCTCCCATCCCAGACATCATGCCACATTCAGATTAGTTTAATACCACAACAGCAGCATTAAATCGGATTTCATGTGTTGGTAAATATTTTTCCTTCATCAAGACTCACCACTTGGTCTGATGTGAAGTCGATGTAGCCCGGCAGAATCAGGAAGTCACTGAAGGAGAGACGAGAAAGATGAGGTTAGAGCAACTCCTTACAAGACCTGTCCATCCTAACGGCTTTAAACCTGTCTCAGCCAATCAAACATCTTCATAATCTGGAACTTCACATTCCAAAACTGAGAACTAAAACCTTAAGAGAAACACTGAACGGTTTCCGTTTGACTGATGGGGCTTTACTGTACAGTTAAGAGATTGTACACAAATAAAATGTGATGAGTAGACATGCACCTAACACGTTCTAGTTCAGAAATAGAAAACCGAGAAGGTATTGAAGAAAAATGTGACTTAACTTCTCCAAACAGGACATGCATTTCTTTCTTGGGAATCTTCAGAAGGTGTCATGTTACAGTACAAGAGTGTGTGTGTCTGTGTGTGTGTGTGTGTGAGAAATGTTTTGCAAAGAAGGTCTTAAATGTAAGGCATGTCGAGCCATGTGGCATATGAGTGAGGCGCATGTGGAGATGCGACCAAAAAGAGACAGGGCAGCGGGCTCTAGCATGTGACATGAGTGACTGTCAGCCATTTAACCAACTATACTTTAATAAACAAACGTCTTCGCTTTACAATGTTTGATTAATGTGTGGATTTTTTTTCTTTTTTTTTTTTTTTTTTTAGAGATGGCCTGATACCATTTTTTGCTTCCCGATACCGATTCCGATATCTGATCTTGCGTATCGGCCGATACCGAGTACCGAGCCGATACCAGTGTGTCATATATTTTATTATGTTTTAACAACTGTATACTACTATCCCTGTATGGATGTGATATTATTTCTATCTTTGTTGTCTGTCTGGCTCAAGTTAAACTCTTTGTGAAACATGAACAATGAATGCCACAGAACTTTCTTTTATTATGCAGTTTGACAGTCAGTTATAACGGAAAAAGAACATAAATAAACTACTTTAACGTAGATTTTCTTTAGGGCTTTATTACGTGGTATCGGATCGGTGCATAAACTCCAATACTTCCCGATACCAGCATTTTAGGCCGTATCAGAATCGGAACATCTCTACTTTTTCTAGACTCCGTAAAGTGTCTGAGAAAAAAGCTGTTACATAAATCATTTTTAATTTTTAGCAATGAGTAAAAGCAATGAGTAACCATCTTGAACTGACACACCACCACTTAACTTTTGCCCTAGAACGGTCAGTGCCTCACTGTCTGCTGGCTCTTATGTATCCAACACTGCCAGCTACATATTCACTAACTTAATGGACCATACAAAAAATGAAGACAATAACTGTCATAATATATATATGTATATGTGTGTGTGTGTGTGTGTGTGTGTGTGTGTGTGTGTGTGTGTGTGTGTGTGTGTGTGGCTAAAAGCAGCATCACCAGAGGATTTTGTTCTGCTTTGTGGAACAGCTAAAAGAGAAGAATTGGAGGATCTGAGGGGCCTTCCTGGTTCATAAATTAAAAAGCATTTGTGAGATGTGGTTAGATGCTAAACTGCATTTTGTTGTCTTAGTACCTGTGCAATAACAACAAAGTTTAATCTAATCATAACTATATTTTTTTTCTGATTTATAAATGGTCTATAAAATGTCAGAAAACTGTGTCAATCACGTTGTAGAACTGGTAGATATATCAAGATATTGATGTCAAAAATATAATCTAGGATTTTGGACATGAAAAGGTGACCGCATCTAGTTAGTACAGGGCACTACTATGTTTGCTTTGTTGTATAGAGGACTACCAAGCAGATGCTTTAAATATAGCCGGGTCCACACAGACAGCATTACAACACAGGACTGTGTAGGCCAGGACCTAAATTTGGAACCAGTGTGTGTACAGAAGGAATGTGTCCCCGCCTGCTGTAATTTACACTACACAAGTGTTGTTGTTATTTTGTTTTATTAAAAACTTTTTTAAAGGCAGCTTGACTTATCAGCAAGTATTGTTGGCTAGCAGTGTGGAGTTTAAAAAGTTAAAACAATGAACTGTCTGAAGGTAAAGTTCAAAGCAGTCATAAAACTTCACTGATGGCCAAAGCTGCCAACTGTGATCAAAGGATGTCCTTATAACCAAACTAGACAGTGGATTATCAATGGAGCTTCTGTTTCATATTATAAAGAAAATAAGATTTTTTTTCTCCCCAAAGTATTCCAAATTATTTTCCAAAAACTGAGTGTCCCAAATGATGAGGGTCTTATTTGAGACAGGTTGCCCTAACCCTAACACCTGTTAAACCTGTTAAAGGTTTAGCAGGTTCATAATTAAGGACATTGTATAGGGACTTTGGGACACTAAACTGCACGTATACCAATAATAATAATAATAATAATAATAATAATAATGTCTTCTCTGGCTCTGACGGAGCTTTCTAATGTTTAATAAGTCATAATGTGATGACAAATGCTATTGCTTGCATTATGGGACATGTAACATCCAGTGTTTTTGGAGCTTGATTCTATCCATTTAAAATGGTTGTAAATGTTTCTTTTAGCCATTAACAGATCGATTAATAACAGATCGATTCACTAATAGCTAAACGGTCACCGGCTGTCCTCACCGGCTGTCCCCAAATAACGGCTTGCTTTGGTAACACCAGATCCAGTTGCTGGACAACTGAGAAACATTCTGCATCAGTAAGTGAAAAACACATCAAAGGCAGGGGGCTAGTTAGCACACAAAGCTACGTTACATTACAAAACTAGACATGCGTGGTGTCTTTACTTGTAAGTGAGCCCGTCTCCTCCGTTGAACAGCTGTTGTCCCGACAGCCCATCATCGGGGATGTAACCGGTCTGCCCGCTGATCAGGTAGTCCGCCATGACGTCCAAATAAGCCCTAGCCAGTCCTTCAGTTTAAACTAGTAAGAAATGAATTTAACAAGCTCCTGCGGATACACAGACAGACAACACACAGGCCCGGGAACAGAGACCCAGAACTTCTTCTTTCGCCCCGTGTGTTGCTATCCACCAGACGTCCTGCTCCGTGCGCCTCTGAGCAGCCAGGAATTGACAGTTCTGTCAGGACTCTCTGTTAACGGCCGGGAACTGAACAAAAAAATGTCGGTATGAAAGCTTATGTATGCCTTATCAGGCCTCTGCCAGTCAAAGCTGAGCGCTGCTCTTCCTACAGTTCCTCAGACGAAACACGTGCATTATTCCCGTCTGACAGCGTTTCCGAGCCTGACGTCACGTCCGGCCGACCCACCCCCCACATTTGTATCATTACAGAGAGAAAAGCTTTTATTATTATACCATATTAAAGTTATTGGAAATGTGAAGAAATTACTATTTCACAGTCATATCTGAAGAAAAGACAACTCAGTGGAACATACAGAGCTCAAGATCCTGCATGCTTTGCGTCATGGTATATACTGCTGATATTTGGCTAAACCAGGGATGGAGCGGCCGGTTAGCTCACTTGGTAGAGCGGGCGCACAGGTGCTGGTCATAATTAGAATATCATGAAAAAGTTGATTTATTTCAGTAATTCCATTCAAAAAGTGAAACTTGTATACATTCATTCCACACAGACTGATATATTTCAAGTGTTTATTTCTTTTAATTTTGATGATAACCGACAACTAATGAAAACCCCAAATTCAGTATCTCAGAAAATTAGAATATTACTTAAGACCAATTTAATAAAAATAAAAAAAGATTATTAGAAATGCTGGCCAACTGAAAAGTATGAACACGTACAGCACTCAATACTTAGTTGGGGCTCCTTTTGCCTGAATTACTGCAGCAATGCAGCATGGCATGGAGTCGATCAGTCTGTGGCACTGCTCAGGTGTTATGAGAGCCCAGGTTGCTCTGATAGTGGCCTTCAGCTCTTCTACGTTGTTGGGTCTGGCGTATCACATCATCCTCCTCACAATACCCCATAGATTTTCTATAGGGTTAAGGTCAGGCGAGTTTGCTGGCCAATTAAGAACAGGGATACCATGGTCCTTAAACCAGGTACTGGTAGCTTTGACACTGTGTGCAGGTGCCAAGTCCTGTAAAAAGGAAAATGAAACCTGCATCTCCATAAAGTTGGTCAGCAGCAGGAAGCATGAAGTGCTCTAAAACTTCCTGGTAGACGGCTGCGTTGACCCTGGACCTCAGAAAACACAGTGGACCAACACCAGCAGATGACATGGCACCCCAAACCATCACTGACTGGAAACTTTACATTGGACTTCAATCAACGTGGATTCTGTGCCTCTCCTCTCTTCCTCCAGACTCTGGGACCTTGATTTCCAAAGGAAATGCAAAATTTACTTTCATCAGAGAACATAACTTTGGACGACTCAGCAGCAGTCCAGTCCTTTTTGTCTTTAGCCCAGGCGAGACGCTTCTGACGCTGTGTCTTGTTCAGGAGTGGCTTGACACAAGGAATGCGACAGCTGAAACCCATGTCTTGCATACGTCTGTGCGTGGTGGTGCTTGAAGCACTGACTCCAGCTGCAGTCCACTCTTTGTGACTCTCCCCCACATTTTTGAATGGGTTTTGTTTCACAATCCTCTCCAGGGTGCGGTTATCCCTATTGCTTGTACACTTTTTTCGACCACATCTTTTCCTTCCCTTCACCTCTCTATTAATGTGCTTGGACACAGAGCTCTGTGAACAGCCAGCCTCTTTAGCAATGACCTTTTGTGTCTTGCCCTCCTTGGGCAAAGTGTCAATGGTCGTCTTTTGGACAGCTGTCAAGTCAGCAGTCTTCCCCATGATTGTGTAGCCTACAGAACTAGACTGAGAGACCATTTAAAGGCCTTTGCAGGTGTTTTGAGTTCATTAGCTGATTAGAGTGTGGCACCAGGTGTCTTCAGCTTTCCTATCCAATAAAGGCAGAAATGCCCCAAAAAAACAAACAAAAAAACCAGGGATGGAAAAAGACCTGCATTCAAAATGTCACTTACTTACACAAGAATTTGCATCAAAATACAATTTAAGTGTCATTTATCACAAGTAAATGTACTCATAATGCAGAATGGCTCCTTTTATTATAAGGTATATTATTGGATTAATTATTAATGCTTTATGTTGTAGCTGGTAAAGGTGGAGCTCATTTTAAGCATTTTATACTGCTGGACAGTTTATTCTATGACAATACGTCATTATTCATGAGTTGATGGTATTTAGTTTTTATTATTTTTTTGGGCTTTTCCACCTTTATTTGATAGGACAGCTAGGTGAGAAAGGGGAGAGAGAGGGGGAAGACATGCAGGAAATCGTCACAGGTCGGACTCAAACTCCTGGACCTATTGCATCGAGGAATAAACCTCCAAGTATATGTGCGCCTGCTCTACCCACTGAGCCAACTCGGCCACATAACTAACGTTTTAAATCAATGAGTAAACAGTTCAACATTTCCCTCTGAAATGTAGCCTGGTGTAGACGAAGTTTAGCAGAAAATGGAAAAACCCAAGTACAAGTATCTAAAAATCGTACTTAGGTACAGTATTTGAGTATATGTACTTAGTTACTTTCCACCACTGTTAAAAACAAAGAAACAGGTGTATGCTGGATCCTGTAACTGTGATATCAAGATGACCTAATTTTAATAGTTTGCAGTTAAAAATATATTGCATCTCCAAAAACTATACTGTATTCTGGATTGTCATTTAGAAAGAGGTTGGTGGATTTTCGGAAATGCAAAATGTGTCCCACTTTATCTGAACACATTCTATTTAGAGGTATTTAGGTTTCCAAACATTCTACTGCTCGTTGAGCTGTTTCATAATGGAAAGTGCCTCCCTGTCCTGCTTTGGAATAAACACATGAGGGTGCAATCCTCCCCATACTCCATGTTACTGTGTGAAGGTGAAACTGGGTCACAATCACATAAGGTCAGGCAGAGTAGTGGATCAGTTAATACCATCTTGGCACACAATAACATAACTATATTTGGCTGTAGCAGACACCCTAGGCCCTGCAAGAAAATAGGTGCCAATCTGATGACATCAAAAGTTGCCCAGGTTTCTGCAGCATGTGTTAATATGTGACTGCAGTAGTGGCTTGAGAAAAATTATAAATATTTTGAATTTGTAGAATGTAATTTGCCCCACGACACCCCAGATGCAGGGTGGGGGAAAAACCGATCTGAAGTCCCAATGAAATCAACGAGTAGCACATTTCTGGGCAGTACGATGGAAACATTTTAATAATCATAAGAAATTCTTCCCTAATTAATATATAATCACAATATAGACTACACTTTAAAACAGTGATTGGATATAGCATGTATCTTTCATTTCTCCTAAGAGTCATACCAACATTATATGAAGTTCATTATGACCAATGGGTCTGCCACTGTCTACAAAAACAACGTTGCATTTATAAATCTCAGCTGCATTCTTATCTCCAAAAGTTAGTAGTTTATTCTGCCAAAATCTGAGTCTCCAGGTGGTTTTGTTGTTGGGGATGTTATTCTTAAATTTAGGAGTTGAAACTCTAAAAAAGTGTCTTATGAACCTCCTGTTAAGGGGAGCAAGAAATATTTCCCTACAAGAATCATTAACACATCACATTTTGTCTTGTTAATAACCACCACTTTAGACAAACACCCTATTACATTAATGGAACACATTACATTTACTTGACTCCTATCGACCTAAAATAAAGTAAAATCCCAAAGGGGTTGATCTTCTGTATGTGTATGAGCGTATGTGTAATGAACACACAAGAGACAGGGTCCGGTTTTAAAAACTCTCAGTAACTCTATTTCTGTATTAATGTACAACCGTTGAAAATTACAACAATTTTTTTTTGTATTTTTTTCTTTTTTTAACGATCTATCAACAGCCATTTTCCAGAAGAAAAGTGAACAATGTGAGCAGGAAGAAACGAGAAAATAAGGAGCAAAATAAAGTGAGGGGATGAATGTAAAGAAAGAGAAGAGAGCACAAGATGGGGAAAGGAGACAGATTAACTGTTAAAGTTTATTTTTTGCAGCGGAGTGTTTGAGCACGAGTGTGTCAATGTGTACATGGTATGTGCGTGCAAATGCTGTGTCAATGTCGGGGGGGGGGGTTTGGGTGCTGTCGTGTGCATGAACGGCTGAGAGTACACTTAAGTTCATCATCTGATCGGCTGATCAGTGGAGGTGCAAATGTTAGATTTTTACGGAGGTCTGGCTCACACTGTTTGGATCTACACTAGCTGAACAAAAATCAAGCAACAACATCAGTATGAGAATGTAAAGATACAAGAATGGGACTTAACGGTTTTACTTCAACCATAATGACTAGCAACTTTTTGCTGGCAGTCGTAGCTGTAGGTCAGGTTAGGTACTAACACAAACAAACAGTGGGGGAAGGTGTGTTTATTGTGAAACACTGGCAACAAAATCTATATTTATAAAAAGTTGTCTTTTAAACATTCATCTTATTATTTTGTACTTTGTTTACATAAACATGCATCATACGTAGGAAAATACAGTATTTTGTTCATTTCAAGGAGTATGTGGGACTCTGAGGTCACCATTTTTTCACAGTAAACACACCATATACACATTTATGGCAGAAATAAAGCACCTTTACAATAAAAGGGCTCCATAATCTGCCAGTGAGAATTCTTCATTGGGCTGTGTGAAGTTGCACCTATCCTGGTTGATAAAACAAAGTCAGGGCAGTGACACATTTCACCTTCAAGTATCACACTCCACTAGACACAGCTTCTTTCATTAAACCTTCCACAACTACATCATCATCTTTGCTGTAATCAATGTCTTATTCATTTATATCAATTAACCTTTTGCAGCTTAGGAGAGGCAACTTAAATTTAAATGTTTGAAAAAAAAAAAATTAAAAAAAATAAACTTTGCATGTGTTCAGGCCAATCCAGTAAGGACTACAAGTACAACTGCCATCAAGTGCCCCCTAGTCATTGTGGTCTATGTGAAACCACCAAATACAGATCCACAATCAGCACAGTCTCCTGAAAGAAAGCGTATTCTATCTCCCACATCTTCTTTGTCTGCTTAACAAAAGCTTCTGCATCATTTTAGCTTTTTCTCTCTAATGATTATTCCAGCATCACAGGAATCATGTTTGAGAATAACAGCTCTGACTCTTTTCAACAAATTACCTTTACCTGCTTGTATCAGCGTATAAAAGCTTAACGTGGCTTTAAAGTATACCCACTGTTTTCAGACACAACCTCAAAATTTGACCTTTATGATTAGATCTGGAAGAAAAAAAAAGCGGCAACAAGCGTAACCACGGTGAATGTAATGATCTGGAGCCAAAACATGTAAATGAGTTGAGGACGAGAAGAGGACGGGGATAAACAATCGTGCCATTATGTGACTCTGCAGCATGATGGGAGTGAGGGGGCGGGGGGGCGACAGAAAGAAGCAGATGAGCGAGTGTAGAGAAGCAAAAGGAGGGGTCAGTATGAGACTTCACCGAGGGATGGTCATGGAGGGAAGCAAAGGCAGGAGGCAAAGAAGAAAGGAAGGACGTAAGGAGGGAGATGCTGGTGCTCTGCAGTCGCGATGGAGCTTCAGGTGTCATGGAAATCCTTCAGCAGCGTGCGTCGCCTCTGCTCAGCAATATGCATCTGATTCTCCAGATCCTGTAAAAAACAAAAAAAACAAAGAAACAGACAAAACGTCAGTTATTATTGTTAAAGACACTTCCAAAACAAAACATGGACCAAGTGAAAAGTCAATTGTGATTCCTCGGCTATACTTCTTTTTCAATTCTTTACTCTTTTTTTTTTTATAATTAGTATTTTATTGAGTTTTTGAACACCACTGTTACATTGTAGTCAAAATTACAATTGACATCTTAACATATATCCCATAGTGATGATACATTTTTGAATAAAAAAAAAGAAGAAAGGATTAAGCCAAAATAGGTTCAATTCTTTACTTTTTAAAGTAGTCTACAGCCATGTAGTAGCAGTGGAGCTTAGAGCTAAATGCTAATCTCAGAATGCTTAACATGCTCCCAATGATAGCTGGTATAATATTTACCATGTTCACCATATTAGTTTAGTGCGTTAGCATGCTAACGTTTTCTAATTACCAGCACTATTCACCAAGTGCAGCTGAGGCTGATGGGAACGGCATTAGCTTTGCAGGCATTTAGTCATAAACCAAGGTACTGGACAAATTAAAAGCTTGACCTGATGACAGCCTTAGATGAACAGTCAGAGGATCACCAAAGTTATTATAAATCATCCTGAGGGAGACATGAATGTCTATCAAATATCCATCCAATAGCTCTTACCCCTCTGTCACTGGCGCTGAGCTCCCCCTCGCCTCCCACCACTCCCCTCTCATAGGTGTCAGCCCGCTCCACCTTCCACGACAGGTTTTCTATTTCTGCTTCCAGCTGGGCCTGCTGGTACTCAAACTACAGAGAAAACAGTTAACACCATTAATTAAGTTGCTACATTATTTTACAATGAGTGTTCTGCAATAATGAACAGGCATGGGGAGAGATTTCTCACCAGTTTCTTGCGTGGGCCGGACTCCATGTAATAGGCGTAAGGGTATGTATACTGCAGTGTGTAGCGACACTGGAAACAAACAAACAAGCCACAAAGTGAGACTGTGTCAGAATTAAGAAAAAGGCACCTTGATAATTTATCAACATGATCTTCCACTGATTCTACAAGAGACTGAATTGATAATATTACACCTAAGACAAACGCATGTCATATTTTAAGTCATTTGTGTCCGTCTCGTACTCTCTTTCTGCTTTACCCTCTCATTACTTATTACCTCTGCCACACACACACACACACACACACACACACACACACACACACACACACACACACACAGTTAAGTGCGTGAGTACTGTGCGAGTACCTTAGCCAGTAGCTTTGCAGCGTTATGCAGGTACTGCCAGTCAATCCAGGTTCCCAGGTTGTTCATCACTCTCTCCTGGATCTTCTCCTGGATCCTCTGGTACGTCTGCGCCTCCAACTGCAGAGACTTGTTGTGATTCTCCCACTGGTTGGGTAAAGATAAAAAAGAAATAAAAGGAATGAAAACAAATATTCCTCCTGTAGATCTAGAGCTATGCTGTATTGAAACGTTGGTGTTTATAAAATGTTCCATTTGCAAGCTTAAGACAGTGTGCTGTGATATTTTTGTCCTGAGAACGGCTTTGGACACAAATGACCCTAACAACTTTCATACAAGCGTGCAGGACTAAATCTGTTATGAGTTAATCTCCCTCAAATCCAAAAAATGAAATAATCTTTCATATGTTCCTAGTTTATGTAAAGCAGGGTTTTGAGACGTTGAATCCCAGGATCCACAGATTTTTCCACCAGTCTCAGCATTTGGGTAGAAACAAAGAAAGAACATAAAAAAGGTAGAAAAGTTGTCCAGAGGGAGGAAATAAACATATCTGCAAAGCTTTTCAACCTTTACTTTTATCCAGGAAGCATTTTTGCTCTTGATTTTCAGAGCAAAACATAAATGGGGATCCAAAAAGACTCACCCTCTCAAAGTAGAACAGGTATTTCTTCAGGGCCTCTCTGGCCTGAGCCTGCTGGCTCTGGTTGACTATATCAGGGTTCTCTTTGTAGCGGCTGCACTCGTAGTATTCACTGCCGTGAGTCTTCCAGTCACCAAGACACATCCAGCAGAAGTCTTTCAGGAGACACAAAACACACATTTATGGACTACTACATAAATTACACAGTATGTACAGTAAGTGACACGTGTGTATCATAGGTTAAAGGTGACCGAGCCTTTTCAGCGGCTGCTCCAAACCTCTGGAATAGTCTACCTATTCATGTAAGAACAGCTCGGACCATTGAAACGTTCCAAGTCCTTGCTTAAGACCCATTACTATGCATTGGCTTTCAATTCAAGTTGAGCTTTGATATCTTGACCTTTTTCTACTGTTGGTTATTTTGTATTGTATATTGTTTGTGTATATTATCTCTTTGATTTTTGGAGCTTGTTAAGCACTTTGGTCAACTATGGTTGTTTTTAAAACATGCTATATAAATAAAATTGAACTGAACATAGAACAGCCTAAAGGGTCAGCTCTATTCTTAAGTCTACAGCCAGTTTAAACTGGCTGATATTGGCTGCGGTTGGTAATACTGTATATTATCCATTTCTCCGGATGACTAACTACCTTTTGGTTTAACCAAATTTCTTATCTAAATTACCAAATCTAACTAATGAAGAAGACAAACAATACTCAAACTATAGCTTCAGAAGTTATTTAGCTTTTTTTAAATATACTTTGGGTACTCTACTCAACTATGTGCTCCTTTAAGAATGGCAGCTGCCACCATTACCCAAAAAAAAAGATAAACAAAACTTTTATTATAACCAAGCGTCAACTTTCACTTTGAATTTCTTGGAAGTTAACTCGTCTCATAATTACGGTGGATGGCTGCTTTTTCTGTGTTGTATCATGCCACTAGGTGGATATAAAGGGCCTCCCAGAACAGTGAGTTCATGCATTACTGGATAATACTGGTGGTGTGAAACTGAGGCAAACTACTTACCGTGTTTGCACTTGGAGCATTGCTGAAATAAACAAAGACAAGTTAGTGAACCAGAACCATGACAAAACAATCATGCAAGGCGGCATTCAGACTAGATCAGGCGCTGTGGCGAAAACGCCAGTCCTCGGATTCATTTGAGTGGGTAGTCCGTTTAGGATTCAACTTTTGGAGAAACGCAACCCGACATCACGCTGCGGTGGCCAATCCCCTAACCGGCGATCAGACTGGACACAACACAACGGACTAGAGTGTAACGTTATTGTTTCACGTGTAGTCACTCAGTTTGGCCTTGTGCACCAGTTTAAAACCCACTGTTCTGATAGACCTCGTATCCAGGTTAGTTATTGAAAGTAAATGTGTTTTTTTAATCATTCGATTACTCGTAGGACCCAGCATACTAGCAGCATGGCTAAAAAAAACGCACGACACAGCCACACCGCTGCGGCTAATCGCCACAACGCCAGATCCTATGAATTATGCCTAAGTCACATTTTTAATGAATCAGAAAAATCAGCAGCTGAATGTTTTCATACAAAACCATTTAGTGCTGATTTAACACAAGTGCTTTGTCATACATACAGCTTAGAAACTGTATGATAAAAGCAGCACATAGCAGGTAGCATATCGTGATCTAACCAAGTGTCAAACCACTTAATTTGAGGACTGCGGCTCTCAGAATATGAATATATTTTTAGCATCTCCTGTGTACTAGGAAAGGGCGGTTTTCATCTCTGACTCACCATGTGATTGCACCCTCCGTTCTTCTCAATGCAGATATTGCACTTAGGACACTAGAGGAGAAATACACATACAAATTAGAGGTGACCCCCAATAGTCAATTATTCGATCTAAAGAGCCTGATTCAACTGCCAAGTTCACAGTGAAATAGTTGCAGGTGTAAAAAATGTGGTTATAAAATAAAGGATCAATCTATTCGAGCTATAAAAAAATAAATAAAAAAAAATAAAAATCAATTTATTATTATATGGGGGTACTGAATGTCTGATTTTACATAAAGTTCCTTGCTTTCTTCCTCCAAATAAATCAGCGATATATAGGCTATATATCATAGCCTATTTTGTAACATTTATTAATCAGAGCACTCACATAAGAGTGTAGCACAAGCAGAGCGCTAAATAGGTTTTACATTTATGAACGATTCCCTGTCAAAATGATCAGGGGGAGGAGCTTAGAAACAGCTGTTGTCTGTGTGGAAAAAAAATGCAAGACTATGTCGCAAATGAAGAAAAAATAAAATAAAAATGACCAATCGAATTCGACGATGTATATTCTTCGTCCGGACACCTCTTATACAAATATGATCGAATTAGAGTATGTGACAGGTTACAGCACTGTATTACAGTAATAAGTAATATACAGTTTTATGCGTTTTCAAACTGTGTCAACCCTGATCGTTATTGTCCATCGAAAATATAGTATGTGTGCAAGTATGTATGTAGTATGACACACCAGTGCTTGTGTATGTGCATGACTAGATGCGCGTGTGTACACGTATAGATTCATCATACATCTTTAGTGTGTGCGCTGATGTAGTTAGCCGTCTCGGAATCATCTGCACATTTGGTCAGCCATTTCCGGATTGTTGCACAATCTGTGGGTGCATGGTACATCTGACGGCATTTAAAACTAAGAAAGAGAATAAGAGAATACAGCAGTCAGGACAATCGATTCTGAAATCATAATATTTTACTAATGGTCAGTTATAGAGCTTAAATAAATAAATAAATATGGGAACTTGGTGTGTTTAAGTAAATTAAATGCTCAACTGTCAACTTCTTTTCCTTATTCTTTATCTTATACTTGGATTGGACTCACACTTCATCCAAGGTGGTTATTCTTAGACTGGATAAAAACGTTGCAGGACATTCAAATTCAGCCAAAAAGTTTTTAAGATTATTTTCTGGCATTTTAGGCTTTTGTTGGATAGGACAGCTTCGACATGAAAGGGGGGGGGAGAGAGAGAGAGAGAGAGAGAGAGAGAGAGAGAGAGAGAGAGAGAATGACATGCAGCAAAGAGCTGCAGGTCGGAACTGAACCTGTGGCCACTGTTTCAAGGACTGAGCCTCTGTACATGGGCGCATGCTCTACCAGATGAACTACCCAGGCGCCCCAAAAAGTTTTTAAAAAGAAAATTGCAAAGAACTGTAACTGCTTCAGGATACCAAACAAAGATTCAGAGTCAATGAGAAAAATGCATACAACCCTGTTTTAAAGCCAGCGGGTAAGCAAGAATAATTTGACCATAGTCAAGCAATAGTAAAACTTATTAACACTGTAGTTTTTGTGAAATTGTTACTGTTGTTGCTATTGTGTGTGCGTCCTACCAGAAGACTTCACTGCAGCGGCTACACTGCACCCTGCGTGCCCGGGGCTCCTGCACCTTGATGACAATAGGACAGTCTGCACCTGGACACAACTGCAACTGGAAATGACTCTGCAGGCAGAGAGGGAGAGAGGCAGAGAGAGACAGAGACACAGTGAGTGAGTGAGTGAGTGAGTGAGTGAGAGAGAGAGAGAGAGCTTAAGTAACACAAAGAATGTAAAAATTAACAGATGCATCATGAGAATGACGATCATGATAATTGCCAATCCCTGGATAAAACCTGCCGGAAGGTGCCTTGGATTAACCATAGCAGTGCGGTAAGTCTTTCAAGAGTTGATTCCCCCACAAAAGTGGTTGGGTAGAGTGATGAAAACTGGAAATAGTATTCTGTGGATCATCCCGAGTATCACGGATACTGTTTCTGGAAAAAGGTGCGTTTCATTTTTCCAATATTATTAGCACCACAAACAAATTTCCATTCACCTCAATTGGAGGCAGAAAGCTCAGACTCAGGTTATCTCAAAACCTTGGTAAATAAAACGGAAAATGATTTTCTTTGTAATTTGGATGAATGATCCTTTCAGAAAGCGCAAATGTCTAATTAGAGATATCATAATTTGCATAAATACATTTAGAGAGGATTCAGATTTAATGCTGCAGGGTTTCCGCCAGTGTGTTGAAGGCCTGGCGGCTTAAAGAGTTTCTCTCCTTCACACTCCCTTTCCACATGCCTCTGACGTCTCATTTGCTGCACATGCAGAACTTGACGCAGCATCTAAGCAAACCGATTTAGCACAAGGAGACACACCTCGACATAATCTCTGAAGAGGTAGCGTCTGTATTTGTCCTTCAGCTCCTCTCCTGGCAGCAGTGGCAGGACAAAGTCTTCTGGCATCTGCAGGGAACAGTCCTGAGCCATACACGAGATACCTACACACACACACACACACACACACACACACACACACATTACGAAGAGTCCTGAATCACTGACTTGGGGTAGTGAGGGAGCCAACATGTACACACTGCCCTACAAAGGCTGCAGCTGCTGTTTGTGCGTTTCTTTACTAATGCAGCAATAAACTACACCCATCATTTTGACTTTGTCTGTGACTAAAAAAGTTCCTCCACTTGCGTTTGGTTTAAGCGGGCTGGTTTAGTGTTACAGTGACCCAGATACTGGATCGGGGTCATCTTTCATCATAAATGTGTCCTTCGTACAGCTGATAAACAAACACATATCAGGCTCAGAAGGACTCTCGATAGAGAAACACATTTTACGGTTACGTGGACAGACTTGAGAGAGAATGTTAGAAAGTAGCACAGGTACACACATTGGGTTACTGCATTCAAATATACATATACAAAAGCACTTGTGCTCCCACACACACAACTTAAGAACAGGGAGTCTGGTAAATTGTATGCAATTTACCACACAAATACATCATACTGTACAAAACATAACTGATCTGTGTACACACCCACACTTCCATCTGGTCTCCTGCTGACACAAGCATACCTTCTCTCTCAGACACACTAATAATCATAGTTAGCAGTATGCCTGCCAGGTACATTTGACACCAGACAGAATACACACACACACACACACAATGTGAGCATCAAATTAACTAATTAACTATTCCCAGCTATAACGATTGTAGTTGGCCCCCAGTGGACTTCTTTAGCAAGTTTTGTCTTTAAGCTTTTTAAGTGTTATTTATTTATCATCTGCTGTAGTTTTTCCAACGTTTTAGACACAGATATGGTAATAATAATGGTCCAACATGATGTGAAATGGCATTTGTTTTTATTGAAAAATGTAACATTGTCTTGCGGGAGGACCCTAAACCCCCCGCCAAATCATGCACCTAAGTCTTCCACAAACCTAGAGAAAACACTGCGTCCAGCCAGGATCCATAGTGGTTTCGGTCATTAAAAGGTGTATCATTAAAGGGACTGATTAAACTCACCTTGTTAAACCAAATATCAGACTTCAAACCATGCTCGTCTGGCAGAAAATCATAGGCTAAAATAAACTTCCAAAAGGATCAGAGGCTGAAACTGTGATAAAACCCTGAGCCGATTAACACACACCAACACATAAATACAAGGACATACAGACACACATGAACAGGCACTTAGGAGCTCACATCAAACAAACAAAGTGTGACTCACCCACTCTAATACCAGCTTTGATGACTACACAGACACACACACACACACAAACAAACACTCACCCACTCCAATGCCATCTTTGACCAGGACAGTGCAGTGCTGCTCCCAGCATGCTTTGCAGAAGGAGTGCTGGCAGGGCAGTGCCAGCAGGGAGTCTCTCCGTACAACCTGTAGACACACACCACACTGGAGGGACTGAGGGACCTGAAACAGAGAAATCATAAACATGTCGTCAAACACAAGTGTTGTTGCTACAGAGAAATCTATAACATAAACTGGGTTCGTACACCTTTTCCCAAGGTCAAATTCAAGCACTTTTCAAGCACTTTCAAGACATGTTTGTCTTCCACCCTACAAAGTTTGGGCTGCCTATGAATAGTACTTTTCATTATATTAATGTCCAAATATTGCTTCCCAGATAATGTGATTTTCAGGCTGTAAAAATTAAGTAATTTCAAGGGCTGAAAATATGAAGACATAGGATTTGAACAGAAATACGTTACAGTACATAGACAGCAAAAGGGTACAGTAGGCTACTTCAGTTGGCTTACTTGAAACTTACTTCATGTGACTCGAGAGCGCAGACTCGCCCATTGTGAAAAGCTGCACGTCTTTTTTGCAGACCCGTGGGGTTTGTCCCCGTTTAATCCACAATTTGTACTTTTCATCTTCCAGCCAACGTTCATTGAAACGACAACTTCCCAGCAGCAAATTTACATTATTTTTTTTTCCCATTTACAATTTTCATTTTAGGCTCTCCAACATTTTATTTCTCCATTTAATAAACAACCTATTCAGTCAGATAGGTATTTGTTGTGAAAGAAATACAGTTACAATTTCAAGCATTTTATCCAAAATGTAAGCACTTTTCAAACCTTGAAAACACAAAATCCAAGCATTTTCAAGGATTTCAAGCACCCGTACGAACCCTGCATTTAATAATAAAATAATGCTAGATTGCCATCTCATGTTACCACAATGAGGTTTTCAAAATGTCTACACTGAATTTCTTCAATTCTAATGAAGAGAAACTGAGAACAGCAACACATCCTCCCCTTTGAGAAGCTGTAACTAAGAAATGTTTGGGACTTTATCCTAATAAATAATTTAAATGGTTAGTCAATGACCACAATGTCCATATATTCTTTTGCCAAACAGCTAACCAATTCATCACCTGAATCAAACTGCTGCATGTTTGAAACCAGATGACAATTTGTCCTTAAAGTTAAATTTGCTGTGAATCAGCGGTAAATCAGTGGCTACAAGAAACAACTGAATATTGATTCCAAGTTCAAACTACTCATTTTACCCACAGTGAACAATTTTGTAAAGGATTTTATTTCTTTATTATGGCTTTTACATTATCTACAACCTGAAAGGTTTTGCTCAAAGTAATGCTGATGATGAACAAAGGATGGACGAATGCTTCAAGAACCAAGCTAGTAACCAATAAACAGTCATAGTAATTCGTAGCGCGGTCACAAGATAGGAATGGTATAAAAAAAATCGGAACAAAAAGGTATGAACAAAGCATGTAAACAGTATTTGTGTGTATAAGCCCTCATTTATTGCATGTGGCCTGTTACTTACCGTGACTGATCTGCAGGTGCTGCTGGGCTGGACCAGAGCATCTGACAACAGCAGAGACAAGTTGGACTTATATCTGTGGGGAACATGGAGAAAACCAAGAGTTATTCAAGGATGAGAAACAGAAATATATAAAACTGCAATGCAAAGAAACGAGAGATAGAGAGACAGAAATCATAGAAAGATGATAAGGAAAAGAGAGCCAGGAGAGTGAGGAGAAGGTGGTACAGGAGAAAAGTAAAAGATGACAAAATTATGAGAATAACAATTATGGGAGGAAAAAAAAGTCGGGGCTGAATTAAAGAAGCTAAGAAGGAGTGATGGAATAGAAAGACTGCAAGAAAGAAAATGTAAGGGCAGGAAGGGGGAAGGAGCAGAAGGGCATACCTGTCCAGTATTTGTGAAACCTGCCAGTGCAAATGCACCAGGATCAGTTTTGCTACCGCTGGTAAAACCTGAGAGAGAAAGGGACACACGAGTGACTTGGCTGTCTTGACAGTCAGCTAATCTGTAATGATACACAGCTCTTATATCCCCAATTTGCCTTTTTTTTTTTTTTTTTACTGTAATCTGGATATAAGAGGACTTCCTTCTTCACGAGAAGGAAATAGTTGAGAATTCTGACCATGTTGTCAACACTGATAATGCAAAGTTTCAAATAAAGCAAGTAACTTCCCAACAAAATAAAACCAAAAGAAAACATATCAATGGCATTTTTTTTTATTTTTTATTTTTTTTACAATTGAGTAAAAACCTAAAATGTTATTACAGCTTCTCAAAAGTTTTGCTTCGTTTTATACTGTTGTATATTCAATACCATTTGCTTTATTGATCACTGCTATGACAAATTAAGCTACTTGAAGACTTCACTTTGGACGGTGACATTATATAGACAAAAAGATCAGCTGCCATCAATTAAACAAATAGGTAGCATTGTTTATTTATAATAAAAAAATATATGTATTCCATACATACAATACACTGTTTCAAAACAAAAAGTTGCCCCAACTCTATTAACACCCCTTTATCTTGATTAATGAATTAGATGCTCAGGCACTGATATCCCTGCTGATGACTTGATGTATTTTCTCAGCTGTAACTGTACAGTAAATATTAGATGAAAGAGGACTATAACTCTAATAAGTAAGATATATAGTGTTACTTTAGCACATCACCTAGCACTACAGGCCAGACATATATGGCTCATATTAGTCATCAGTCAACAATTAAAATCCAGTCAAATGGAGAAAAAAAAAAAAAAACAGAGGTGCTCCCTTTGTTCACCTACTGCCATCAAGAAACACAACTGCTCCTCTGGGAGCTGCTCAGTTCTGCTAACAGGAGACTGTTGTGCTGTGCTGCTCACAGTTGTGAATATGTATAATTATGTACATTGTGACGTAAGTTACTGCAAAACAGCATGCAGACTGAATAAAAAGAGCAAAGAAACTACTCACAGGCCCTTTTCACAGCAAACACTTTGACTTAACATAGTAGGAAAAGCACAGTGTTACTGATAGCATTACTGATGGCTCTGCTCTATACATGTGTCCTATGGCAGTGTGACAGTGAGCCAGCATGCACAATGCAGCAGCCTGAAACTAAAGCAGTTACATTGAATTCAGCCATCATTAATTTGATTGTTTACAGCTTTACTTTTCCTACAATGACAAGTCAAAATGTCATCTCTGGAAAGGGCCTATTGTAAAGCATGAAAGGCCATGTTTAACACGATAGAACCTCATGATCACTGTGAGTCAGTCTCCTTCAGTCTTTCTGAATGTATTAATATTAATGTGTGCACTCAGAACAATGTAAACGGTCAGACTGAGATTATAATTTGCCTGTTGTGAGAGTATACTCACTCAACTGTCAGGCTGATAATTTTAATAGAAACATAACCTTAACCAACTAAGGGCAGCCATGCACAGAATAGTTTGATAAGGCTAATAAAACATTACCATTTTTAGTAAAGCATTTTTTTCTGTATTTGGAGAGAGACAATTCTTTTCTTGTTGCTACATCGCAATAATAATTTTGGAACAAATGCATTAGCAACTCAGGTAGTGACTATCAGGACTCGCTGTACATATAAGTGGTCTTGTGGTGCTTTGGAAACTCATACTTGTATTTGATACAAAATGTATTGTATTGATTATAATGTTACTGCTGCTACGCTACACACACACACACACGTTGTCATTCTACTGTGGACAAACAGTAAACTTTACCACAACAATAGCGTATGTGATCACTTATTTAAAATTACTTTGTATTCCCAGAGAAGGAATTACCATTTTATTTCCATTAATGAGCTTTGATATGCAATTCTCGTGCAATCCTCTTATGACTGAAGCAGAAAAATATGTCAATTAGATAGAGAACAAATAAAACGTGTGTTCGCCTTAACACGGTAGCCCTAATCATGGCCAGTAGGAGCATGGTTTTCTTAGGAAGAAATTACATCAGCATGGTTCTCATTACTGTGTTGTGCAATACACAGCCAAAAGCAGAAGTTTGCTTTGAACTGCTTTACTCATGGTCATATAAAGTGTATGGTGGCCTGTGAGGATAAAGTCTGAAAGCTAGGTCTGTGTGAAAGGTTATGAACATTTTTGCTTTTTCAGATCTTGCTTTTGCAAATGCTACAATGAAAAGGAATTCATTCTCTGGATTATGACAGTGCAGCCACACACAACCCAGCAACAGACACAAGCTCACCTTCAGTGCAGCAGCCACAGTGTTAACCTCCTCTATCAACACCCTCTGACTCTCTTTGTAGGTCAGACAAGTGAAAAGGTACTCCTCTGGGTCAAATGAGTCCGCGCCCTGTTGCTCAACATCGCTGGCCACGCCCTCATAGTAGGCTTCAATGTCGCCCTGATCCTCCTCTTCTCCTCCATCGTCCTCATCATCGTCTTCTTCAGAGTTCACTCCGAAGTCTTCCTCGTTGCTGTCCGACGCCTGGCTGTTCATGTCCACAGACATTCAATCGATTGAATCAATCACCCGCACAGGTAGACGGCCCGCCTACCTGTCGGATCCAGCTCCCCGTTTCTCCCCGCACCTCTTTCCGCCTGCTTGTGTCACTGTTCAGAGACACCCCGTCTTCCCGTCTGCCTGAGGCGCGTAGAGAGCGCGCTCAGCAGCAGCGGAAGAAACAGAAGAAGTCACACTCTCCGTCACTCATTTGGAAAGCTGGTTACAAGTTGAGCTGAGGAGAAAAAAAAAAGACTGACGAGGAGAGTAGAAAAGGAATGAATAAATAAGTGAGGAAGAGAAAGTGAAGTAATACAGGAAAAAGTGGAAGAAAAAAAAAAAAAAAAAACCATGCATAAGTGATCAAAATTGTTAATTATTCCTGCAGAATATTCCTAATATTTTAATAAATTGAATGCAATTATTTAATAAAATTCTGAATCAAGTAACAGTGTGGGTCTCCTGCAAGATTAGACTATGTTGAATTGGGGCTGATAACAATGTCCCCACATTCTGCCCATATTTTTGGTATATTTCCCAAACTATTCAAATGTATTGTCTAGATGTATTCAAACGTGCTGGACAGGCCCTACTTCTGCTCCTCATGTCTGTCTTTAGTTTTGGATTCAACTTCACAAACACAGGATTTTAAACCCGCTCTTGCCCATATATCCTGTATTTTTCAATCCTACTACACTGTAGATCTGATAAAATACGTGTGGGACACAAGGCAAGGGTTAAGGCTTAAAACACGGTTTAGAGGATTAGCTGACGATGCTTTAGCCTTTAGGGATGAGGGGAAACATACAAACCGTAACTGTACTTAACTTGGTGACAAACCGTAAAGTAAGATTGGGCACATAACAGGACAACAAGGTATGCCTCAATTGGAATTAAAACCAACTGCAAGCACACAACAACAAAGCAGTAATGCATGACTGGAATAATAATATAAATGATGGCATAGAGAAGGCAAAAACCTTTTTACATTTATTTTGTCTATTAATCTAATGATTTTGGGGATCTTTTCATTGATGCACTTTTTTTTTTTTTAAACACAGATTTCTCCTACGATGGCTTTCAAAATACTGTCAGTTAAAAAACTCAGTACCGAACATCACCTTTACATACAGATTGTTAGTTATTGCCTTGTTTTACCCCAACATCACCCAGATCTTTGCTAAAGCAATACAATTCCTTAGAATGTAGAACTTCCCCAGGATTGCTGTGCCAAATTGTATGTCCTTGTCAGAATGGGGGTTCCCTTTCCGCGCAGTTTTATCACTGTCCTATTGTGTTTTTTTGAATGTGGGTGGGTAGCTTTTTTGGGTAGTGTTTTTCTCCTTACCAAAACGTGTC
>NC_135861.1:10342386-10419886 GCF_031162955.1 Sander vitreus | reverse complement strand
TTTATTCCATTCCTTACACTTTTGCCCTTGTATTCTTGGTTTTGGGGGAAAGTTAAAAAAAAGAAAACACCATGCAAAATCCTTGTAAATGGAGTAGGTACTTACTCCAGTCCCATGCACAACGCTTCAACAACGTGGAGATATCCAGAGATTGTCAGGCCTGCCCTGCCTCAGTTTAGCAAACACTCATTTCATTAACAAAATCTCTTTTTGTCCCGTTTACTCTTGATGATTTAAGGATCTTGCTGTGAACAATATTCATCAGAACTACTTTGAAACAGAACAGAAATAGTCCATAGTCAAACTGTTTCAATGTTGTTTTCAGTGTTCTAAGGACTGAACGGAATTCTGTTTGTTTCTATAATATTGGGGTGATAGCAGGAATCTAACCTGACCCTTTAATTGTAATTAAAAGAGTTGATGTTAATCTCTTTTATTTTGCTTTGTCCCTCTCTTCCAGGGGTCCGATGGGCAGCCCCAAGCCTGGCATGCAACAAGGAGGCCATGGAGGAGGAGGAATGGGAGGAGTAGGTGGAGGTGGTATGGGAGGAGGAGGAATGGGAGGAATAGGAGGAGGAGGTATGGGAGGAGGAGGAATGGGAGGAATAGGGGGAGTAGGAATGGGCGGAGGTGGAGGACTAGGGTCCAGAGCTGTCGAGCCCTACCGCCTGGCCACTCACGAGACTCCAACTTCCCCCCGACATATGCAGTCAAGCCAGGGGCCTGGCATGGGGCATGGCCCCGGGTCTGGCCATGGGATGGTTCACGGTCCAGCTGGGTCCAGCATGGGAGGCCATGGAGGTCAGCCAAGTCCTGGTCAGCACGCCTCCCGTCGAAACCTCCAAGTCGACTTCAGCGGTTCGGGCGGCTCCAGGACAGGCCGGTCTCCCTCTGTGTCTCCTGACCGCGGCCTGACGCCCACCTCGCCCTACTCGGTGCCGCAGATCGCACCAATGCCGAGCAGCAAACTGTGTCCAGTGTGCACAAGCACAGAGCTGTCCAACCCACCGGCTGTACCCAACTACAACACCTGCACCCAGTGTAAGGCCACCGTCTGTAACCAGTGTGGATTCAACCCCAACCCGCACCTCACTGAGGTAGGTCAGGTTTGACAAGGAGATATGTTTGTGTGTGTGTGTGTGTGTGTGTGTGTGTGTGTGTGTGTTGTCATAATGATTTAATCTTTTTTTTTTCTTCTTATGCCTGTCCTTACTTTGCCACTGTGGATTTGTGCAACAAGGGAAGATTGTTGTATGGCATAAATGGAATCAAAAACAGCCGATTTTTTGTTATAGTCAGGGACTAAGCTTTTATGTATGAATAATTTTATTCTGTAGAGAGAGAGTCATATTTGTCATATTTGACTAATGTTTCAGGTTTAGATGATAAACAGAAACAAAAAGTTTATTTCAACGCACCTAAGTTTGAGTGTGGAAAAGATCATCTCAATGGATTTTCTCTTAAGGGACTGTTCGGTATTTATGGACTGGACCACCGGAGGAAAATAGGGGAGGGTCATGTCTTTTTATTTTTTGTTGAGGGGAGGGTCATCCAAATTTTTTTAGTCTAGGCTCAACTACTTTGAGCAAAAATTTCAAAGTAGTTTGTTTGGTGCATATTTATTCATGTAGCTCTCAGTCTCGGCCCCCTAGCAGATGGGTCTGACCGCATACGCAGAGTTTCCTGGGGGAGTAGGAGGAGCACCGCCCCCCTGGTGTCTTGCATTGTTTAAAAAATGAGTGGAATAATTACGTCTGGCATGACCAGATATTTTATAAATATCTTAAATAACACAAAACCACTAAACAGTGGTAGGTAATACATTCATATACTGCTTTAGTGAAACAAATATTACCTGGCTGACGATGGGAGCAGCAGGATGCAAAAAACGAAAGTTACTGTTGCACAAGTCTGGACATCTTGCTGTGCCAACCTTGCAATAAAGGTTTCCTTAATACCATGTATATAAATGTGATGTCAGCTTACTAATTGATTGCGAGTTTTGTGTAGATTTTGACTTTTATACGTTTATTGCACTTTGTTTAAACGGCGAAGTGGAGAGGCCTCGTTCACCTGTTTGGAGCTGGCTGGTGAATGTGACGCTCGTATCGGCCTTGCTGGATACACCGTGACTCTGTTTGTGGATCTACTGATCGCTGTGGATTACTTTTTTTCCGTGTCATTGGATTACGGCAAAATACGGATATTTTTTCTTAACGTGTCTTAACGTTTTATGGTGAGTTTGGAGAGGCATCTAAACAGACTGGAGGTCGAACACTGATTGTTCACCGTTACATTTTAGTTGAATTTAAGTGTCTGTCTATTGCGTTCCAAAACAGCCGTGCCGTGATTGGATTTCATAAGGGCGAATTGTTAAATTGTTACAATGTAATTTAAAATCTGCTTGTGTTTTGTAATATGCAACAATGTTAGTGAGTAAATCTACTGAAATGGCTACCACACCATAACAGAGGAGTGGGATGTGTAAGATGAGAATGCAGAGGTTAACTCCTGTACGTCATGGCTGTAAAAACTCAAATGGCATCTGTACTTCTTTGTTAAATGCAAACTTGCATGCAAGGGGAGGGTCATGCCTCTTTTTCAAATCATTTTGGAGGGTCATAGGAAAATTATTACTGACGAGGGGAGGGTCAAGTCTTTTTAGGTTAGAGGCCGCAAAACTCCTCCGGTGGCCCCTTAATTAAATAACGAACAGTCCCTAATTGGTAAACGGCTTATGCAATAAACTGATGGATACGTTATTTGCCGAATAAATAATTACGTTTCAGGTCATTTTATGGTTGCAACCCGCCATAAAATGAAGAAGAAGTTTTAGGTCATTTCCGCCACGTATTTCCGCTTTTTTGCAGACATGGCGAGTATCAACAAAGACAGATTTAAGTGGACAAACGTTATATGTCGCTTCACGAGCGACATTTAACGGCAATTTTAGATAGCAAAAATGAAATGCCATAACGTGCATCTGCATCATCATAGCGATGTTTTGATAGTGTCGTTGTTGTCTTATTATAGCTTGATATGTCACTCATCAGCTGGCACTAAGCACTATTATAACTTGCGCAATATTAATCATTTGTAGGTAGACGGCGCGATCCATTTGGGCTAGCAAAACTTTGTTTGCAAATGTTAGCTTGAATGTTGTGCGATTGAGTGCGAACATGAATGGAAACACCTTAACATGTCTCAAATCTATTCGATATACTAATTTGACCGCAAAACAGCACATGAGGTCATTACGCACAGGTTTTTATTCACTTTAACGCCGTTTAAACACTTTGACCGGCTTTGTTCGCCTCAATGCTTTTAGCGAACTTCAGATAATTTGATTGACATAGTGGATGGAAACATAGCTAGTGAGTTTAAGGGCTCAGCAAGTGGCAATAATTCCTACCTGAGGCGCTGATGGAATCTCCATTAATGTGCAGAGGGGTTGAGGGATGAGGAGAAGAGAGGAGGTTAAGAGGCCATCTTTGATTGAGAGGAGGTTTACGCTTGCCTTTGGTGACGGGTTCAAACTATCAGCCCCAGCGTCAGCGACTGGTGACAAATATCAAATCACAGCCTCCCTGTGCAGACAGGAAAGACAACCAGAAGCACGAGGCCACATCTGATATGTTAGCCATGCTGGCACCCATTTATTCCCACTGGTCAGGGCCATATAATTGGCAGACAGCACGATAAACACTCTGCTGGATTAAACAAACTGCGGTTGAGTTGTTCTGTCTCATTTTTCATTTGCTTTTGTGGGAAAGAACATTGGCACCTGAATCATCCATGTGTACCTGTTACATCATTCACCCTGTTGCTCTATCCTAACAAATTAGCATCCACTGCCAAGCAAGGGTAAATGACTAATATTATTAGAGTTAACAACACCGATAAACTGTAGTGGTAATTAGAAGTGGTTTTTTTTGTATGTTTTTTTTCAGTGGTATTATGCAGATTCACCATAAACTGCTGTCTCCAAAATAAGAAGAGAGTTAAATCTACTGCTCTCTGACACAGTCAGCCAACACATTCAGTGTCTCTTAAAGATGGATTTACATTTTTAAAAAGAAAAAGAAATCCCTACACAGTGAAAATGTGTATTATACATAAAGTTGATCTATTATATAACATTTTCAGGTCCATACGTGTATTTTGTGTTTGTACTAGAACATGTTTACAAGCTTTAATGTTCAAAAAAACACTTTTTTTCTTATACTGCCCATGGCTGCTGCACTTGTATTCACCCTCTGCCTGAGACGCTCTGTTGGAGCACCTGTCTCTTTAAGCGGCCCTCCCGAAAATGCCCAGTCTGCTCTGATTGGTCAGATTCTGTATCAGCGTTCCTGTTACTGTATCCGTACAGTCGGTGGCTTCAACGGAGTATACAGCAGGACCTTGTACCGTGAAAAACCCCAATAAAGACTTATAAACCAAATATGACACTGAGTGTGACCCAAAATTGGGGAGAAATGAACAACATTGGCAGCAATGATTACAGGTTTCCCTGGTGTTAGCATGCAGCTACTGAGTTAGTTAGCAGTGTACAGCAAGAGAATATAGCAGCACGTTCTACCGTCAGAAATCGCAGATAAAGGCTTCTGAACCAAATACTAAATAACCGGACACGTTTCAGCAGCAGTGTGACCAGAAATTGGGGAGAAATGAACATTGGGAGCCAAGATTACATCTTTAACTGCCGTTAGCGAGCAGCTACATGCAACAATGTTAACACCGCAGTAGCTTAAAGAAACAACAACACTTCAGTCTTGCCTACCTGGAGCAGATGACAAATCATAGAAGGCCGGAGAAGGCCTGGCTGGGTGCTACATGACACGGAGCCGAGAGTAGAAAAAACGGTTGAAACCAGAGCGTTCAGAACAGTGGGGAAATCAGTTTCAGCTCACAGATGTTTCTCTGAAATACGTTTACCTCATTATTTGAAGCTCTGGCCACATTTAAAATGAAAATCTGACATTATCACATTATAGATGTGACAGAAGATAAGGAAAAACACAATAGTTTACCTTTAAAGGTTACCTGTGTAACAAATGTGTATGAGTGAAGTTGGTGTATGATTTGTTCAGTCTACCTGTCAAACGGGTTGATTTTGTACAATCTAAACACAAACGGCCAATATTTTACATGACAAGTTTACTTTTAAAACCCAAATCCAAGCAAGAAAAGCAGGATGTCAATTTCCAGAGAACAGTAGTCAATTTTAAAGGTGCTGTAGGTAGGATTGCGAAGATCCAGGACTTTGCCAACATCGACAACTTCTCAGTTCCTCCCCCCTTTCCGCTAAAGCCTAAAACGGTCTCCTAAGCCCCTCCCCCCACAAGGGAGAATGAATGTGTGTGCATGAGCAGTGATTGACACGCAGTTAGACACCCCGGCCCTGATTGGTGTATCTGAACAGGGAGCGGTGGCCTTTTGCAAATCACACTACAGGCTGTAGGTGGTGCCAGAGGAGCCAGATTATTTTTTAATTACCTGCTTCATGTAGTTCTACTTGAACATAGGGTCACTTTCAGCAAATATGACAGAAAGTTAGTTTTATAAGTCTTACCTACTGCACCTTTAACTAAGTCTTAGTCATTCTTTGCACGGCATGTTATGACGGTTTTACTGGTTGTGATTTTCAAATTTGCCTTCTGTATGTACAGTGCAGCAGCTTCTGTCTGGCTCATGTGCGATTATTTTTAAAACCAAGCTTTGATCTCTGCTCAGGTACACATGCTTGTACATGTGGTCTTCTGTGTGTGTGTGTGTGTGTGTGTGTGTGTGTGTGTGTGTGTGTGTGTGTGTGTGTGTGTGTGTGTGAAAGAGAGAGCGTGAGAGACAGAGTGAGTACTACAGGTTAATAATAATGGATAATGCTAATGAAGTGGAAGGAGGAAGAAGTTGATAAGCCTCTGATTTAGGGATTTGGACTGCATTTGTGATAGATTAACACACACAAAATACACACACACACACACACACACACACACACACACACACACACACACACACACACACACGCACACACTACAGTCACTCCTACTTGCCTCAACATAATTCATGCAGGAAGCATGTGCAATAAATTGTGATGTTTATTAATTGAAGGAACCCACAGGGGATTTCCTGTAGTGCAAACTGGAAAACATGACACAACAGCATCAAATCCAACCACCACCCTAGTTAAAAAAAGAACTGCCACACATATATTTATAGCAGAAAGATTTTTGGGTACTTCATGCTTAAGTAATTTAATATTTCCCCAAAACATACATTAATGTACATGTTTGAAACACACACATGTGAATTGCACACAAAGCTCTGCTGAATTTGACTCACTTCTCCATCTTATACAAATTAATACACTGGTCCTGCCATTGTTTGTGTTCCCATGAATTATGGATTAGCTCTCTATTCCTATTAACAGTTACTATCTTCTCCATACAATATTTAATAGAAACACAATCTCTTAAATCTATTTTTAGGATTTTGTTTTATTCAGAGGATATCTACCCAGACAATTTGACAAGTTCATGTTCACAGTGAGGAAATATCATGGGAATGTGCATATACGATGTACAGTCCCTTAGATGTTTTTTTTAGCCTCTTTAGAATGAAATATTCTCCATAATTATTCAAACTAATTAAAAAATTTTTTTTTAAGTCACACACTATCCTTCCATATCCCCTCAGCTCTATGTGGCAGAGCTCCAGCCTTGTTATGTCTGCAGCTATGGATTAATACTTAAACTAAACATTATCCATTATTATCACACCTAATCATTGTACTGTGTGTCCTGGTAATCTAATAAACAGTGCCAGGCTCCATATCCGTTGTACTACGCTCTGATTCCATTTGCATCAGATAACAGTTAGCAGACTTAGCCAGGCAAGCCAAAAAGATAATTTTATATAAACATGTCAGGTATGACCGACTATTATTATGACTATTTAACAAGCACAAAGCCACACATGAAGTCCTGTCATGCCATCAAAAATAAAATTTCTTCTTCGTGTTTTAACGACTGAAACGTGATTGAAGGAAACTATCTACCACTTGAGAGAAAAAGCTAAAAAGCTATTTGCTAAAAATTTGATCTTAAAAGCAAATAATGATAACATTTCTCCAGTTCCTTTACAGCTGTGTGTTGGGGGTCGAGCACCCTGTTCTGTCTAGAATCACAGATCATTATTTAATTTAATTGATGGCACTCTCTGTTCTGGTAATCTAATAAGCACTGCCAGCATCCATATCTTGTTACGTTCCGACGCCTTTTGCATCAGATAACATTTAGAAGACTAAACCAGGAGAGTGACACCAATTATCTGACCAAAGAGGATCAGAGAGAGATTATAGTCCATGTATCTGATTCTGGAAGGGTGGCTTTCAGTTTATTAATTGATCGTTTGTGAACTAATGGTGAGCGATTGGATTTGGATTGGAGATTCCCATCGGTGTTTATTGCTCATTAATAAATGCTAAACTAGGATGGTGAACGTGGTATATACATTATACCTGCTTAACATCGGCATGTTAGCATTGTCATTGTGACTATATGGTAGCATGCTGCCATTAGCATTTAGTGTAGAGCACAGCTGTGCCTAAGTACAGCCTCACAGAACCATTAGCATGGCTGTAGACCACTAGTCTTGTTACTCTAAAGTCTTCAACGTTTTTTAAACCAAGGACCCTTTAACTGAAAGAGAGACAGGACAGGGACCCCCTACTACTAATATTGTATAAAATGAAGTTGCATATTAAACTGGGCCTAAAATAACGTGTAAATTATAGGTAGCATTTTTCATTCTAAAATGGATAAGTAGTATCTTGGAATGAGCCAAATGAACCCCTTTTCATTTGATGTTTTCATGTGTGATGTGTGTTGTGTGCTGTCATTGTCAGTTTAGCACCTTAAAAGGATAAACCCTGAGTGTTGCAGCTCTTATGAATATGGATGAGGGATATTGAAACACCCACACGCCATGTATTTGCAACTCATTTATGTGAGTTATTCAATCCTTGAAAAAGTACACCTGGGAAACATGCTGAAATCCTCTCTGTGGCGGTTTATATCTTTATATATGCGTGAAAATGATGTCTAGATTGGTTGCAGGTTGTGCACCTTTTGCAGATGTTCTGGAATTGTGAAAACAATTTCAACAATCAACCATGGCCTTTAAATGTTAAATTGTCCACCACAGCTGTTCAATACCACTCTGCAGTCGCACGCTAACAGCTGGAGTTTGAAGCAACAACCATTTGCTCACCTTTCCTCACTTGCATAGCATTACTGATTTCTAAGTGGCAGATCAGCTTTGGAGCCTAAAATAATCTTATTGGTTGATCTCAGCCTTAGTGGGCGAAGTCCTGGACAATCATTATTTCACAACAAAAACTAATGATAACTAATAATCCAATATAAATAAATAAATATACAGTAATATCTTACTCTGTTATCGAGCCATTTGGCTAACTAGCTTCATATAATTAGCTTCCCCCTCTCTTACCTTTTGGTTTGAAATTGTACTGTAAGGCATTTATTGCTATAACGAATGGCTCCTGTGTTTCAAGGTAAAGATTATAGGCAAGGAATCAGTGGAGCCCCTCTAATTAGCATTTCAAAGATTGAATAGGCCCTTTTCACAGCAGCCATTTTGACATGTCATAGCAGGGCAAACACAGGTGAAATGAATTATGGTCACAGCCATTCCAGTGAGCAAGGCCTGCATGCTAGCTCATACCAGGGCCCTGCGCCACCAGCCAAATGGAACAGAGCCAATAATTAATGTTATTAATTAAACCTGTGTTTGCCCTGCATTGGCATGTCAAAATGGCTGCTGTGAAAAGGGCCTATTAGGTTTAATCATGAAACTGCAGTTCACTGAGTTTAATTTGAATATTTTGATAGTGCCAATACGATACCACTTTGTTTTCTTCCTTTTTTACAATATCTGACTTACTTTAAGAAATATAAACATGCTTTTATATTTTATATTTCTTAAAGTTTCATTTTCATTTAACAAAAAAGTTATCTTTAAGTTAAGTCTAGACCTAGCATAATGATGCACTGCTTTTCCTTTTCTTTTGATGCATCAATCCCACCGCTTTTTTTTAGCAAACATAACTACAGAGCATCATGCAAAGTGAACCGTAATGCAAATATGTTGATAAAAGTGACTTTATAAGCCATTAGTGAGAGGAATGTAATGCATGCAATTTTGTGCAGGCTTTTATCCAAAGTGCCTTCAGTGGGCAGTGCAGTGGAAATGGAAACTTTAACTTTGTCTGTCTAATGACAACCAAGTAACAAGTAACAAACAAACTGATACGAGAAACAAAACAATTATGATTTTTTACAAGATTTTGAATTCAGTGTGGCATTATGCTAATCTTTGCTACTGTTTACGTTGTCCACTAAAGTATATTTACTCTTAATTTCCTCAAAAAAATTGTCTACAGCCACAAACTTTAAACAAATCACATTCTGTGTATCAGTTCTGTTTCAAACTGCAAATATAAAACGTTTCATGAGGTTGGTATTGTCGCAGTTAAATGGATATGCAGTAGGCCTGCACGATTCGGGGAAAAATATGAATCACGATTTTTTAGCTTAGAATTGATATCGCGATTCTCTGCCACAATTTGTTTCTCACGAAGTGTATTGTTTATTGTTTATTGAACCATGACAAAACAAAACAAATTGGCAGTACCAAACATAGATTTGTTTTGGCATCTATAGCACATTGCTTATCACCACAAGCCTGTAAACATAGAGGCTTCAATGAATAAAACAAATAAAGTACATACTGGCCATTTAAGTACAGTAGGCTACCAAAAATAGTGACATATAACATTGAACTAAATATGGCCCTGATACAGGCTGTATCTGAACTCCTTGAACATGTCTTTACATAATTAAAACATGTCAATCAACATGCTGCAGCTACAGCTTCAGTCTCTAGAGAAATGGAGTTTGTCAATTGCCAATTTAAGTACAGTATCACAAACAGAATGATTTCTTAGCACACTCTTTAACTGCTTGCTTTTCATGTCTTCAGCTGTCCTATCAAAATAAAGGCCGAACAAGTGCCCACAAAAAAAAATATAGGCCTAATATGCAGTACAATAGAATGAAAGTGGTAAATAGACATTTGTTTGTATGCAAATTGAGTGATTTGATATAGTTGATATAGTTTTTTCACAAGATGATTCCCTGTACTTGTGTTTGCAGGCTGATTGCACCTGTTTAACTCCCGGGAAATTACCTTTTGAGCCACTACACCCCGACCAGAGGTTTACAGTTAATGCCAATAAACAAAACAAAGAAAAACAATATAGTAAAAGTTTATGAATGCTTGATGATATTTTTTGAAGTTAACACCGACATGCGTTCATCTCTCTATTGTCTCTCAGCCTTCTGGCAGCACGTCTTCCTCCCTGTAGCCTGTTTGTTGTTCAACAGACTGTGTGCTAATTTTAAACTCAGCGTGCACGTAGGGCTGCTAATAGAAATGTGTGTCTGTACATGTGTGTGTGTGTGTGTGTGTGTGTTTGTGCTGCACTAATTAGTTTCTGGAGAAATCTGCAGATTGTGCTTTTCTGTTCCCTCTTCTCAAATCTTAGCTCTTGCCTGTCACACGCCCCATTTATGTAAATGTGTGAGACTCCATTGTGTTCAGTAACACACATACACAATGTGACCATTTTAAAGTTTTGCTTTACATTCATCTTATTATAATTATCATTACGATACAATCATTTTATTTAATGATCATGTAATTGTAATTGTTCTGTACTACACTCTGCATTTACAGAATTGACAGTGTGCAGTCAAGGGAGAAACCACGAGCAAGTCACAAGAGGGTTATTATATTAAGATTTTATTTATTTATTTATAATTTTAGAGATATTTTACATCAGAAGCAACAGAATGGTTTGATGACTGATCTTAAAGGTGTTGAAACATAACCATGGAAAGGTAAATCATACTTAAGTTGCTTTGAGCGGCTAGGGAAACCTAATTAAATCCGTTGTCATTGAACATTTTGCAGGTATATTCAGTTTGAACATTTTTGTGACTTTGCAGATAGATTCATTAAAACATGATCTCATTCAGTTGGTAAAAAAATCAGAGCAGAGAGCATTATATTTCTTTCAAAATATTACTGCTGTTCCAAAATATATGGGTGACTTCATTATATTATTCGTAGAATGAATGTCATCCTGTTTATTGAAGTTAGTGATATTGTGTTCAGTATTGCCATTTTTGTCACAGTTGTCCCCTTCAATCTCTCACTCTTTTATTTGCACCGTAACTTCTCAAACTATGTATAAATGAAGAAGAGAGAAAGAGAAGGAGAGAAAAGGTGTTACAGTGCGAGAGCACTGTGGAGACACTGACAGAGACATTTAGAGTGAGAGAGAGGAAGTGAGAGAACAAATCAGGAGAAGGGAGAGGAAAAGAGTGAGAAAGTGTCGGCTCAAGGTTTAGAAGAAAAAAGGCACAGGCCATAGACAGGTACACGAATATAGACAGATTTATGATGATATGTCCGATATGTTATCACCACTGCTGACGTCTGATATGGAGAAGTTTCCAGCCCATTTCACCTTTGAGCCATTGCAATACTTCATCACGACTAATTACACACACACACACGCACACACACACACACACACACACACACACACACACACACACACACACACACACACACACACACACACACTGAAATTACCAGAAGGTTCTATTTTTATCATTTTAAAATTAGAATCACTGTGGGGACTTTGGGTTGTTTCAGTAAAAAAATTATAGAAAAACATAAATACTATAGAATAGAATATAGAAAATAAGAATATAGCCAATAGATACAATCTCATGAATGAAGAACATTAACTTAAGGCCCATGCTTTTGTTTGGAGCTATCACATCTTTCTTCAGTGAAAGGAACTGACTCAGGTGTCATCACGTAACAATTTACTGTCTATACCTAATTCATAGTACGGTATAAATAGTTGCCTACTCGGGCCGTTAGACAAACTCAAAACCCCAGTGTGATGAGTGCACCCATCTCAACAGTGTGTGTTGCTCCAATGCTGGCTGTCCTATCCCTGAGAGCAGTCCTGCTGATGATCATAATAATAATAATAATGCTAATGACACAGGTTACAGGAATGGCACTTTGGTAATTACCTCTTACATTTCTCACTTACGATGTAATCTATTTATAACCCTAATGGCCATTTTCACTCGAGAGGAATGGAACCGGTCGCTAATAAAGGCCAAAAAACTATGATGGTTTTCTGCGTAATGACGGACACAATCGCCTTGACCTAAATGAGAGGATATATTTTTATCACCACAGACAGAGGATAATGATCATAATTTAGACCACACCTAGAACTGAGATAAATATAGTGGCTGGTGTCAGCTCATCAGCTCCATTGTCTCTAGCTTTTCATCTGTTGTTTGAGTACCGACTGCTTCCCACGTCTTTATGTAATGTTTACGAACAAATTTATCTTTTGATAAAAGGCCTTACAGTACGTTGATTTTACAAACGGAAGAACAAGGCAGGATGTGTTCATTTTTTCAATATTTAACAAAACGACAATCTTTCCTCCCAAAGATAATTATCTGTGTGCTGTAACAGAAACAAAGCCTTTAACAGTGGTTTTATTTGGACAAGATTTTGCACAAAAATTGGATCACCATATTATCAGTTACTGACTAAATGGCTCCTAAGGAAGTCCTAACTCAATAGCTCCAGGATAGCTTCCCCAGCTGAAACCAAGCCAAATGTTACTTTGCAAATCATTATTGGCAAACTCGTCACACAGTTTGAACCGTCTGGAAGCTTCCTACCAATACCATTAATCCTAATTGAGATGCAGAAACACTAGCTTAGATGAAATCATACAGCAGACCCATAAAACAGTCACAAATAACTTGTATTAGTCATTAGTGGGTTGTTGCTGCCAGTTAGAATTTAAAGCGATTGCCTGAATCCTGACATGTAATTAAGTTTCATTTTAAGTGGTGAAAGTAATCACCTTTCAACTTCGCTGAAATGTGGGTAAAGGATTTTCCAAGCAGTGTTAGAAATATCCTCTTTTCTCCAAACTGACTACAGAGCACAGACTTTTTTCTTTCTGTCCAGCAGTCTGTCTTTTCTTCTTCCCTCATTCTTAGCATTTTAGGTCCACATTTCTTCCTTCACTTTCTGTTTCTAACACCCTCTACCTTTTATCCACCTCCTCCTCTTTTCTGTCTGCCTCTCACTTTCTCCATCTGCTCATCTCCAGTTGGTCTCTCCCCTCTTTCCCTCTCTCCTTCTCTGCGGTGGAGGAAGCAGTCCGTCATGCATGGCTGTCCGTGAGTGAGCGGCGAATCAAAAGCCCCAGTGTCGGCATAAACCTCCGCCGAGCAGCAGAAATCCTATTTGAAAGTCTCCAGATGCACTGACAGCTCAGTGGAGAAGCACACACACATATATGGAGGCACATACACAGTATACTTATGAACAAATCTGGAAATGTGTGCATGCTGTATGTAAAGCACCGCACTGCATATCCATCAAGCTTTTCTAGCTGTGTATAAATCATGTGCAAATAACACCAGCTGTTAAAAATAATAAATAAAACGATGCAAACACACTTTTAAGTATTTGAACAACAAAGGAGGAGCAACATGTAAATATGTAACAAATATCAACTCACAACAATGCCTGTTAGAACTCACACTCCAGAAGTCACACACTTACATTTGGAAAAAGCTGGTGTTATTTGCACATGATTTATACACAGCGAGCGAGAAGGAGGCCTTCTTTGTTTATACTCATTACAACTTATATAACAACAAGCATTTGCCTGGTTTGCCTCTCCTGATAATTGTATGTACTGCCTATGACTAGCTGTCAATGCATAAAAAAATTGAGAAGGGACATTTTGCTCTGGCCTTGACCAACCATACATCTCAAATTTTGCCAAGTGATTTTGCCAAGGTCTGGTGCAGTTCTCTTCAGTGTTAAATAGAACATAGCCTATATCCTTGATCTTCCACTTCCGGGATTGCTCCGGTGCCGCAGGACATTCCGCCGGATGCATGTATTTTCGCCGATGTCTGTTTCCTTCCGCTTTCTTTGTGTTGGAATTTTAAACTCCGGTGGATTTGAGGACTATGGTTAACTGCTCCTCAGATCTCTGCAGGGTAAATTGAGACAGCTAGCTAGACTATCTGTCAAATCTGAGTTTTCTCTCGTACGACTATTTCACAGCGGCTCCGTGCGGAGCTTAGGGCCGCCCATGACGATTGTGATTGGTTTAAAGAAATGCCAATTAACCAGAGCAAGTTTTTCTCCCATCCTGGAATGCTATGTGGACTAGCCAGACCCTCCTCCACAGCATGTGGATGGTCTGACAATTTTTTTAAATTTTTTATTTAACCTTTATTTAACCAGGAGAAATCCCATTGAGATTCAGAATCTCTTTTTCAAAGCGAGACTAGACAGAACAGCATGTGCTCTAAAATTGTTTGAAATGCAGAATAAATACAACATCATAAGGATCTCATTCTTTTAAAGACTCTTTCAGACGTGCACCCCTTGACGTTAATCTGATGGCAATGAAACATGTTGGTCTCATGTCTGAATAAGCACATGAGTCACTTTTACGTAAACTGACATATGCAATCCTACTAGGTCAGACCTAGTAATGTTTACATATCACGTTTTTACAGGTCTGAATTGAATGGCAGAATGACTAAAGGCTGCAGCAACACATGGAAAAACTAACACAAAATTGGGGATTCACTATGAGAAGCGAGGGCGTCCCCTTAAGCTCACAATGGTCATTAATTAAAATTAAATATTTAAATAAGTGATGTAGCCTGTGTAAGAACAGAAACCACTCCTTATCATAGAATTTTTAAACTCACCACTGCTTTCTCTCCCTCTGCTCCCTCGTGTGCACTAGGTGACAAAGATTGCACAGTCATTGTGACTCTTTCATGTCTGAATGACAAAGATGAAGCCAGCAATGTCACGTATTCCATGTCTAAAAAGGGCTTAGGAGAGGTGAATTTATTATGCAGTATTCGCTAACTTAGATAGCCTGCCTCTGCTGGCTAGTTACATAATACTATAATTTACTGTTAATAATTCTGCTCCTGTCTAGCCCACCTATTTTCCCCACTTCTTCTCACACAATCTTTTGTTAAATGTTTTCTGAGCAATTGCTAAAATCATGCTCATGGTTGGAGCACTCACAGCAGCCGATTAGTTTTCTTCCTGACAGAATCACAAAGGCATACAGAAAATTATCCGATTTACAATTTTGGAGGACACGTTCTTTTTTCTTTTAACATACTTTTTTGGCCATTTTAGGCCTTTATTGACAGGACAGCTGAAGACATGAGAGAGAGAGAGAGAGAGAGAGAGGATGACATGCAGCAAAGGGCCGAGTTCGGAGTCAAACCCAGGCCCGCTGCGTCGAGGAGTAAACCTCTATATATGGACGCCCGCTCTACCAACTGAGCTAACTGGGCGCCCAAGGACACGTTCATCTTTACCAGACTCTTTCTGACTATGAGTGGCCCCAGTAGGAATAACACCTCTAACCCTGCCTGTTCACTGCCCTCTTCTTTCCAATTAGTCACACAGAAGCACACTTCTTCTTTTTAAATCTCCACTCCACTTGACATACTTCTATTTCCCCTTTGTCCTCCCCAGTCTCACTGTGAGCTCTCACCTTTTTTTTGCCTATCCTATTTCCTCTTATTTTTCTTCCCGTCATTCCTTCCTGGCAACTTTATACTTTCCCTCTACTTGACTCACTCCTGGCTGTTAATAGTTTTCACACCTGGACAGGCGAACAAGACTGTTGGCACGGAAACCGAGTCATCAACGGCGAAGGTCATCTGTGTATCTACTATATGTATGCAGGGATGGCGGGTATTTCTGTATGTTTCCATGTGTGAAGCTCTGTGGGCATGTTGGGACATCTGCTGGGAGTGACTGTGATGGTAACAGCATTATGTGAGTCACCAGAGGACACGTACTGTACACGCAAACACAGAAGCAAAATCAGGCACGACAACACTATAACACACGTAAACTGAATGAGAACATTTGCCTTCTGTCTCTCTTCTTTTGTCTTTGGACTCTTAATTTCTGCTCACTTTGTATTGTATTGCTGCCTAGTCATTGAGTCTGTTGGCTCGATATATTATGGGTATGAATGACACGTCCTAGAGATGATTACTTTCTGTTCCTATTTCCAGGGATACTGTTATGAAACAATCCAATCCCGATTGTTTTGTGGTTCGTATACTATCACCTACTGGCTTTGCCTCTGTGAGTTGACTCTAAAAGCAGTTACGAGTGCTCAGAGAACAAAGTGACACAAAGCAGAGGTCAGTTCACAGTGTTCTAAAGGTTTAATTAGTCACACAAGGATATATATATTTTCTAACAATTGCTCCATTCACTTAGATAATGTGAGAGTAGATAGATAAGAAAGAGGCATCAGAGGAAGGGAAAATTGATTCAATGTGGGTTCATGCAAATAAATCTTCAGGAAGGAAAACAGTGTGACAATTTATGATGCACATTTATGGTACCATTCAAAACAGATGAGAGAGGCTTAGTTCAGTCACAATAAAATGTAGGAGTAGTAGGTATATTTATTTATGCTTTATTTACACTTGTGTAATAGTCAACCCGGTCTCACGCCAGTTTGTGAAATAGTCACGTTATTTTGATTTATTGTTTCGTATACAGGTACACGATTTTCGAACGTTACCATTTCACGAACTGCCATGACACTGTGCTGCTCTGCTGGACACAAAACGGGGAAATTAAACGTCACAACGGGGAAAATAAACACCACACGCCGGCGACAACAACGGGACAGACCGCCACACGTGGACGCGATCCCCGGGCGCAGGGACACGATTCATGGTCTCTGTGGCATGCAACAACAGGGACATGAAATGCCACAACAACGGGACGGTTGAGGTTAGGAAAAGAACATACTGGGAAAGGAACTGCAACAGTCCTGTATTGTTTGAGCCATCCACCACCCCGACCAACCTCCCTACGCAGATTTTCTGCTTTTCATACTACTCCCTACCGTTGTCGTGCTGTGATCACGAAATATGCTTCACATTTAAATACATTAAATTAAAATTCGTAATCACCACACGAAAAAAACGACATAATCGTGTCCTGTTCACGAATCAATAGATTCAATAACATAACCATTTCACGATCTGCCATGAGACTGGGCTGTAATAGTAGACCTACATGTTTTGTAGTGGAGATCATCAGATGCAGGCCAATACTGTGCCTTTATTCACGTGTTGCATCAATATAAACAACTCTGCCCACACATTGAGTTTTAAGCAATGGGGGCATAAGCTTACGAAACAGCTGATTTCTACAGAACATCATCAACAAATAACCTGTCTGTGGTTGTTGCCTCCAGACTAATGAATTGAATGTACAGCGTGAAAGAAATTGGTGTGGTAATAGCTAGCTGGGCGCCAGAGCCTTTACTGTAAATTACTTTGTATGTGGTTTAACTAATAGCCAACAGCTTGTAAAATGTGGCTATATACACTTATTTATGGCCAGCAAACTGTTACCTAGAAGGTGTGGCTTTTAATGCAATGTGATGCGTGAAGCAAAACGTGAACGCCTATCACTGCAGTTAGTAGTACTGCATTTGTAGTTTTTACTATCAGTAAATGTTTATGGTCCTGATGTTAGGAGAGGCTGGTGGGTTTTTATATCTACATGTGTGTATATATATATATATATATATATATATATATATATATATATATATATATATATATATATATATATTAGTGCTTTCAAACGATTAAAATATTTAATCGCGATTAATCGCATTAATGTCATAGTTAACTTGCAATTAATCGCACGTTACACTGCTGCTGCTAAGTGTAGTGTGACTAGCGTCCAGTGCGGCGATGTTTCAGTTCCCTGTAACGTCCGTTTTCATCTCTGAGCATCAGAGAGAAGCTCAGGCATTTAAGTGACACCTAAATAAGGCACCGAAATCCGCGTTGCTATTTGGTCCGGTAGATAACACTTAAGATCTACACGATTCACGTGGATGACATTTTCCCATTCAAAATGGCGATTTACGCTGAAAAGCGACTAGTTTGCAGGTATGTACTACTCTTTGGCCGGCTCGCAAGCCCAAACAAGTGTGTCTGTTGTTTTGTTTCTGGTCTAGCTAGATCCGGTGTAGTGTTGTAGTTTTTCTAACGTTACTAGTTGTTGCAACAGCATGTGAAAAAAACTACAAAGTTTGCTAGGCCAAAAAGAACGTTGATCTTGCGATAAAGAAATTGACGGCGTTAAAATGGGTTTGCGTTAACGCCGTTAATAACGCGTTTAACTGACAGCACTAATATATATATATATATATATATATTTTTTATATAAGTTCAGATTATTTTTTTCCTGGCAAGTTAAGCAGTTACCCATCAGGTTCAGGTACATTACCACCTTCTTCTGGAATAGAGGAGGGCTGACTCTGATGATTAGCATGTAGCTCGCATAAAACAAGACAGATTGCAATTAGATTTGTGATCTGGCCAACAGAGATGCATATATGTATAATATAAGTGTAAATTAAACTTTCTTAAATATCATCTTGATTTTATCCGGATACGAGTCGCTTGAAATGACAACTGTGAATGGGGTCTTTGATGTTAAAATTGTATTCTTTGCAAATAAAAAATGTTTAGAGAAAGGCTATAATAAAAAAAAAAAAATACAGATTTGACAAAAGCTGGGCTCAAACACACTTGGTTTGTTTCCTACTGGGGCTTTTTGAGTTAAAACTGACACTCGTGGTGCTTTGGAGAGAGACATCTGCCAAATGGCATGTTTTTCTGCTTGTGGATATTTTGTGCCGGTGAGGAAAAACATTACAGCAATGTACAAGCCTACAGTCCTCTTCGTTGTAGTGGAATACATTCCACCAAATAGCAGATATGGGTTATGGGAAACGCTGTCAGTGTGTGTATGTGTCACTGTACGGCTAGTTCATGATCTCTTAAAATAGTCCGGGGGGGGGGGGCAATGTACCTGTTTTGCCTCTCTAACCTGGCACTGGATAAAGCTGAGTCCACCTGACAGAGGCAGAGTTAGCTACTGGACAGACAGAAAGTTATATGTTAGTTTAAGTATGTCTGTATTTTGTTGTATTTTCTATTGTCTATTTTGTGTTTCTGGTAAATTGAGTTTTTGGATTGTATATTATCTGTTGTTGTTTATTGTATTCGGGCCCCCTCCGAAAAGCTTTTAGTAGCTTATTTGGGGTTCGCCATTTCACGCGGCTTATATATGATTATTGTACCTTATGAGATTGTGTTTAATGATACATTGATGACGTGTGAAATAAACGTGGTTAAACGTGGTTAAAAGTAAAATCTTGCTGAAATGTGTCACAGCATATCATTTTAAGTACTTGAGAAGTTATATATTTCTAAAAAATAAAGTTTAAATAGCAATACAATTTGACCATGAGATGAATATAGATTTTTATCTTGACTATTCCTGTACATATATTAACATATTGACATACAAATAATACTATGATAATATTTAAATAATTATTTCGAACACTTTGGCAATCGTAAAATTTTGGATTTTTTATTTTCTATTGTATTTATTGTTATTGTTGTTTTTCTCACATTTCCTTTCCCACTTTCGCTCCTTCTTGCGACTTTGCTTCTCCTTTCCCGCAGTGGTGGGGCCCCCACCACCCTGGAGGAGTCGCTAATACAGTAACAATGGCATGACCCCTCACTGGCTTCCCACCGCAAACATGGCCAATTGTGTTTATTGGATTGCACCAGTTCCTAGTCCTGCTATCGGAGCTGAACCTTTGGTTAGAGTTTTGCACAGGCCTAAAACGGAGACCCGAACCCAAACCGCACCTTTCAGACCCGACCCAACTGAGCCCGCCTTCTATGGCTAAATGTAAGACCCTTATGCAACGCTAACGTCTCTGCAGTTGTGGGTGGGAATTTTTACATTACGTCATTCTAACTTCAGTATTTATCATTATGAGGGAATTTCTCTGCCGTCTTTTTTAAAAGGAGGCTTTTCTCCCCTCTGTTGTACCTCCTTTTACTCCGTCTCCTCGTCTTACCTTGAATATTTGCCCACATGTCTCTTTATCACCCACTTCTAACTCTTTTTCCCATCTTATCTTTCTGCCCTTTCTCTCTCACCTTATCTTTCTCTCTCTCTCTCTCTCTCTCTCTCTCTCTCTCTCTCTCTCTTTCTCTCTCTCTCTTCTGACTTGTCTTCTGAGGTGTGCAGCAGAAATGGGGAAGGAATGGGAGTTATCTTTTTGCATGGAAGTATGGTGAGGATCAGGTCTTTTCTGGGGAAGTAGGGTGGAATGGGGGAGGTAGAAAGGGAGAAAACTGGAGGGATGAGGATTCTCTCTCCACATGCATTAACCATGAGAGCAGAGCAGCAGAGAGGCTCCAGGCATACAGCACACACCTGGACACACACACACACACACACACACACACACACACACACACACACACACACACACACACACACACACACACACACACACACACACGCATGCATGTACACAGAGAGAGAGTGCAGCTGCAAACCCAGGACTTCAAGCGCAGGAATTTATAATGAGTTGTTTTAAATGATTAATGCCTTTTGCTGGCACTCACAGATGCCTGCAGATGGAAAGGCGGACAGACAGACAGCACCTAAACTTAGAAAAACTAACTGAAAAAAAGTAGTAGAGAAGGGTGTTAGATGTGACAATTTCACAAAACCTGGAGTCTCTTGATTCAGTGTTAATGCAACAAATATTGCTCACAGGGTCTTATTATTAATTTTTATAATTAGTCTGTCCAGCAAAGGGCTTGTCTGTTTACAAGGAAAAGTGAATGTGATGTGCATGTCCACGATGACCCCACCTTATTTCCCCTCTTGATGTTGTCATTCTGCTCTGTGGCTACATTTTGAACAAATCCTGGGTCAATAAAATCCTCCAAATTCTACATGTCGTTTGTACCTGCCCTTTAGAATGGTACATCAAAGTGACTGATCTGACAACTATCGGAAGAACAACACCATTTGTCACTGCCTCCAAAACCCTTAAACTTCAGTGTTGAAAAACAAATAACGTTTAATGATGTAGCAATGCTATGGTTAAAGTTTGGTCAAGTTTAAACATACAACTTGGTTATAGTTTCGGGAAAGATCATGATTTAGGTTGAAATGACTACTTCATTAAGGTTATTGTCATGGATACCATAAAAACCACATGGTAAGGTTAGGGAACGATCATAACTAACAACATTGACTGTTGGTAGGAAATGGCAAACGAACAGTGGTCTCTGTGGTCTATTGTTTCAAGGCATAATTTCTACAGCCGCGATCGACTTTGTTGCTTCAACATAAACAAATGGTGTTTTGGGGGATTTGCTGAGACGACTGATTCTCTTGTTTTTCTTGGGAGGACAGCCTTGTCATATCAGTCAGTCAACCACCTGTCAGCTTAGAGATGTTGTTTAAGGACACAGCCTTCATACACTTCCTCTCATTCACTGATCTTTCACACATATTTGTGCATGTCCACACACTTTTGATCATCCTCCCCCCTCTGAAACAGACTCAAACACATGCAGATGCCACTGATGTCCACCTCTATCACACATGCACACACCAAAAGGGGAGGAATGTGTTGGAGATAAAAGGATAAGAGGAGAGAAGGAGGGAGAGCGCTGGTTGATGGAGAGGAAGAGACTGGCCGTCGGAGGTTTTTTAAATGCTGACTGGGTGCTGTCCCTGCGTGATAAGACTGTTTGAGGTGATGCGACTCATTCACACTCTTATACCTCTGCAAACAGGTCTGCGCTGTCTGGCTGGCTTCCTGGGTGGATACATGTCTTATCGGCCTCTTCCTCTTGATGACTGCAGACACCTTTTGGTGCATTGTCCTCAATATCATGACTGCCTCATGGGGTTGTTCAAGTCATCAAAAGAATCTAATCAAAGCAGAAATTTAAAATGTTAAATCAATTAATCAAACTCTGCTAGTGGGCCACTCTTCCCCTCTAAAAAAAAAGTCTGAAAAACTTAAGTGTGTCTTAACTTTCCACTTTTCTTTTAATCTTTACCTCCAACACTCCCATAACTAGCCAACCATATGCATAGCCACAATGGTGAATGCCTCATATTCATTCTTCAGATTATGCTGAAGTGCTTTTCAGGAGAAGCAATGCAGATCATCTACAAACTACATTGGGCCACCAACTATTGGCAATGGATCCGGGGAAACCATTTGTATTGTCTTTTTCATTGGCTATTACTGGCCATGCTTGTTATGTAGCGGCAAGGGCATGAAACCCACTTAAATAGTCAGCACATTAGATGTCATGTATAACACTGAACTGATAAGCAGCAGGTACTGGAGATGCTGTAGTAAACTTTAAATTCAGCTTTTTACAATCTAGCTGAGATAAAATAGCATTTTTGTTTGTTTGCAACAGCATACATATCTGCTCTATAAATAACTTCTAAGGACTTTTCAGGACTAACATCCTGTGTTCTCATTTGATAAAAAAAAATCAGAAACTACAAGGGAGAAATTTATAATTTATATTTTTTAGTTTCATGATGGTGCCCACTAGTTTTTGGCATTATTTCGATGGAATTCGTCTATGTAGATAGACATCTTATTTCTGGCCAATCATATCTAACGTAGAGCAGTAGCGTCAGCGTTCTATCATAGGCATGAACACATGCCTATTCAATATCTATCTTTGCTCACTCTAACCATTTTCATTTTTATTTCCAAATGCTTCCAAACATTTTATGAGTTCTCCATCCATCCATCTATCCATCCATCCATCCATCCCTTGCACTACCTCATGTTATTATTTTTCTGTCTGACTCAAATCTACTATTGATCTATCAGTACAGGCTTAGACCCACGCTTTAATCACAAGTTGCACACACACATGCACACACACACACACACACACACACACACACACACACACACACACACACACACACACACACACACATACACACACACAAAATTCCTCACACAGAACTCACATAGAGGCTGTATCATATTGGACTGGGCTCAAAGTGCTGAGGCAGATTTTAATTAAGAAACATGCATTATAGTGTGATAGTGGTCAATATAATCGACCGGTTGGGGTTATTCAGTCAAGGGAGGCAATGGATGAATGGCACAGGTGGTGTGTGTGTGTGTGTGTGTGTGGATGACACTGAGGATGGGAAAGACTATGGCGACAGAGTGTAGACTGAGATGACATGATAAGAACAGGATTTATGAAATTGGAACGGATGTTGAACTGTGTGTGAGTGTGTGTTGGTGCATAGCCTCAGAAGTGTGAGGTGAGCGTGTTTTATGACTTTCTCTTGGCCAGGAGCTTGCTGATGGTAATCATGCTGAGATAGACCTGTGTGTGTGTGTGTGTGTGTGTGTGTGTGTGTGTGTGTGTGTGTGTGTGTGTGTGTGTGTAGTTCATTCATCAGGACAAAGGAGAGACGAACTGTCAGCTGAGGTGCTATTGGGTCTTGAATAAAGGTCTTTCTCTGCGTCTTTGGATGTTACATTTCAAGGTTCAGACTTGTCTCTCTATTACAGTGACCTGTTTTCCAGAAGTATTAGTTGGTTATATGAAATGAAAGAAATGCACTATGTAGAGGATGCTCAAACTATGGAATTTTTACTCCTTCATTTTTTTTCTCATTTGCTCAGGAGGCTCAGTAAGTGCCCATAAATACCTAACATGTAGTATTAGATATTTAAAAAAAAATGTGAATGTTTATATGTTATATTATAGGTTTAAGAAAACCTCAGGACACAAGGTTTCAGAGCTATAAGAGCATGGGTGTTAACATGTGATAGCCACCATTTCCTCCAGTTTGGCAACATGAGTATAACAAAATGAACTCAAGATGAAAACCACTGAGGCTCTTATTATTATTATTATTATTATTATTATTATTATTATTATTATTATTATTATTATTTCCTTTGTGTTATGAACACCAGAGAAGTATGGACAGAGTTACAGGAAGTGGCATCAGATTTGGTTCAATTTTCTGCAGCTGACAAATGTCCGATAATATTGATTATAATAGGATATTTTCTTGATTTAATTCCATCTCTGTGTCATGGCAGTGTGTGCAGATGAACGGATTGTGGCTTCCCTCCGTTGCGCCAGTGCACAGAGCTCCCAGCTGGGCCGAGACGCAACGACGACACAAAGCGCCTCGTATCTAAGCAGACCTTGGTTGCGCCGAGCTCTGTGCACTGGCGACAGAGGGAAGCCAAACACCGTTCATCTAGACACACTGCCCACAAAAAGATGACACAGAGCTGGATTAAAATCTGCAAAATATCTCTTGAAGTCAAATATGAATAAAATTTTTGGAGAGAATATTTTTGTTTAATGTCGCAGAATGACCCCTAGTAACTAAGAGTCTGGTTCACTGGCTGGAGGATGCATTATATTACTTACAAGTATGTAGAAAGAATAGAAATGTGTGCGTGTGTATGTGTGTATATGTGTGTGTGTTGGTGAGTGTTTCCATAATTAACTGTAGAATCTCAGTGCTTCGTCATGGGACTACTTCCTGGAATGTCCTCTCTTTGTGTGGAATATTGATCAGTACATTAGTCTGCTGCCATGACTATGAGCGGCCAGACCAATTGTTCACTCACTGGAGTCACTCTGTATAAGAGCCTCGCTCAATGACTGACAGTCAAGGTAATTCCTCATCATTATGAATCTAATATTTATTGTAACATTTCCATGCAGCAACTCTTCATGCACATGTCTCATACTGTCAGGATGCCCTCAGTACAGAATGTACAGTACATTCTGCAGGAGCATGGAAGGCTGTGTAATATACTGCATGTGGGTATGGGTGTGTACAGTCTATGCGTTAATGTGTGTGTGTGTAGCCTGTTCCCATGACAGAAAGAGAGAGAGAAAGTGAGCTGCTCAGGCTAGACCACCAAACCACAAACATATTCTAATGCCTGTGGTGGGCTTCATTTACTTTACATTACATGTGACATTTCCAGCCACTCCGAGCCAATTATTAAAAATCTCATGGCAACTTTATCCACCCTCACTTTGATGTAATAAAGGCACCTGTAACTATTTCATACTTTTTGTCAGGGAAAACGAGGCTCGGACCCAAAAATGCAGATTAAGGATTTATTAATACAAGACTACAACAGAAGGTGTCCTGAGGCAGGCAGGCAGGCAGGCAAAATGAAGACTAACCAAAAATCCAAAAACACAAACCACAAGAAAAAAAAAAAACAGAAGACACGGAAGGGAAAAAAAACCACCAAGAAGGAGCGATGCAGGGAATGAAGGGGAGGGAAGACGATGAACCAACAAAAGACAAAGAAAGCAGAGAGACTAAATACACAAGGTAACGAGGGGAAAACGAGGGACAGATGACATGAGGGCTGAAGAACAGGTGGAACACATCAGTGCAGGGCAGACAACCACAAAGGCGGGAAAACACAAGGCAGGAAGTAAAACAAGACATGACATGGGAGAACAGAGAGACTACAAAATAAAACCGGAACCTAAGCATGAAACAAACACAAGTAAAAACACAGAAGACAGAAAACATGAGACGTAAAACAACAAGGAAACAGAGAATAAATAAACACAATAAAGCAGGAAAAACTACAACAGAAACCCACAACCGTGACACTTTTATTTTTTATAATAGACCTCCCACTGTTTCTCAATAGTGAGGGAAATTGTGCAATGAAAAATCTCAGCGACTGTCATTTTCGGAAGCAGCTGTTATACTCTGCTACTCCAACTGTGCTGTTTCACTCCCCCACTGTTTTCTAGAGCTTGTTTTGATAGATACAATTCTGCTGAGACTGTCACAAAGATAACAGCTTGAACTTAGGAGGCATGCTTCAGAAAATAGTTCATATTTCAGTTTGTCACTTCTTGTAACATGAAGTGTCCATATCCATATCCATATAGATGCTTAATGTCAAAAGTATGAAACTGTCAGCCTCTTATATGGGATAGAATGGACTGCGTTCATAGAGCACGTTTCTAGTCTTAACGACTACTCAAAGTGCTTAACACATTACAGGAACCACACACATTCATACACTGGTGGCCGAGGCTGCCATACAGGGTGCCACCTGCTCATCAGATAAACATTCATACATATTCACACACCGATGGCGCAGCATTGGAGCAATTCGAGGTTCAGTTTCTTGCCCAAGGACTTTCCGTTTGGTAGACGACTGCTCTACCACCTGAGCAACAGCCACCCATATATAGGGGCCTGCTACTGTAGGTTTAGAAGGCCATTATCATCTATTTGATTTGGCTGTCACATAGCTTGGTCAGGACCCCTTGGTGTCATTTTTTAACGCTCTGGGAATCCTGTGAATTCAAACAAAACTAACATTACTTAGGTTTAGGAAAAGATCGTGGTTTGGGTTAAAATAAAGTAACAAAAGATAGCCGGTGCGACACAGATGTCTTCTTACTTGACGATTTTATTACTTAACGTGCAAAACGGTGACTAACATTTCGATGTAGAGTTACATCTTCATCAGAGTCCTTGGAGAGAATGGGCAATGAAGCCCTTAATAAGAATCATCAACAGGTGCGTAAAGGGGGCGTGTTAGCTGCCTGAAGATACACCCATCTCAACCAATGTGTTACACTCAATCAGTCATTAAAGGGCGAATGCCCACACACAGTTCAAAAGTGATTAAAAAAAACCCAATGTTGATAAGTAACAATGTAGATACGTTGCAAATATAAAATGTTTACAACACAATGGAAATAAAAGTATATTCATCTTAAATACTATATTTTAACATATTTTGACTTTAGAGAAAGCAAGTTAAATTAAATTCTTCATTTAAACCTAGAGGTTCTAAAGTGCCGAGTGTATGTATCCAGAACGCTAGACGTTAGTAACTGTTTTGCACCGTAAGTAATAAAACCATCAAGTAAGAAGACATCTGTGTTGCACCGGCTATCTTTTGTTACTTTATACCGTTTTTGTCCTGCCTTGGTTGTTGTGGTCTGCAGAAGCGCAGAGAACTTTCTCTTTCTTATTTGGGTTAAAATAAGATTGTGGCATTAGTTAAGAACTTTAGTTTACTTACGTAGACTACGTGATTTAAAATAAATTCAACGTTGACTTTTGGTTTCACACGGGAAACGAACTCTTTGGTTTCCTGTGTGAATGTCGTGTTACTTTTTGGTTCAATATCATACGAACCTGTTAATGAGAATGCCTTACCCTACCTAGGCCCTACCGTTGTTGCAGCTTACAGGGACATTCCCATACAATTTAAAACAGATGTATATCATTTTCATATATAATGAATATAATAAATGTTTTGTTTGGGCTTTACTTTGAAAAACCCTGTGCCCCTGTGCAATGGAGTCATGGGGCTTCTACACATGTGTGGTGATCCATTAAATCTGTTGAGGTGCCCTTGAATGAGGCATTTCTTATCCAAATGGCCCAGTGGAGCTGCCAGCAGTACACGACTGTGGCTGGTTGCACTGGACAGTTCTCAGATTATGTATGACAGCATGCATGCATGTAGCATAGTGAAGGAAAACTGCATACATGTTCATCAAAACAACTTCCTGGAAATAGAGGCGTTTTCAAAATGAAATACAAAATGGGAATGTTATTGGAATGTAGTTTGTTTTTATTGTGTTGAATGAAATGCAAAGGGAAAATGTCTGTTGATGTTTCGAATCCCACCTCAAGTTTTCTCTGTGAAACTGTGTTAACACCTGCTCAGTACTTGTAGTGTTTGGAGATCTGTGACGTGAATATTTTATGTTGACAGATGGTCGGTGTGTGTGTGTGTGTGTGTGTGTGTGTGTGTGTAAGTGTGTACTGTATGTGAGTGTGTTTTTGAGTAATACTGGGTCTGTATCCATGTCACACTTTGCGTGCAACAGCCACAGGAAATGGCTCAAACTGTCATCAAGGCCTGGAGTGTCAGACTTTCTTTTTTTCTCTGGCCTAATGACAGAACTGTGGCTTCTTTTCAAAGGTTTGTGTGTGTGTGTGTGTGTGTGTGTGTGTGTGTGTGTGTGTGTGTTTGTGTTGTTTGAGTAGGGTTTACAGGGAGACACTAGTGAGTGTGTGTGAGTGAGATAAAGCCACTAATCAAAAGTGTAAAGATAAGGGTATGCATACTGTATTCATTCTGTGTGTCAGGTATTATCTACCTGCACAACAATATTGGACCACAACAAGATGATTTGAACTTTTTCTCGTATTTATTGTTTTCTTAATATTGTTTATTGTTTTTATTATTATTGCTTGAACACATGTTACCTGGTGGCTCAGTTAACGTCCTATTAGCTATTTTTTTAATTAGTAGAGAGTAGCAGAAACAAACAACAGGGATAGGGAGAATGTAAGGGAAGGAGACCTCATCAATTTCCTCCTCTATATGCTGTTTTCACTCTTAGATTGGATCTCAGTTCTCGGTCCTCCCAACTCTTCTCCGCTCCTATCTCTGTGTCTCCAGGGTAATTAATGACAAATTAGATTAGAGTCACAGTGAACTCTGCTCCATGCAACTTCCACTGCAGCATGATATGGACTAAGTAACTCCAACTATTTTAACAGATACTGCAGTTGGTGGAGTTCTGCTCACCACTCTGCTAACCCTCCTGTTGTCCTCGGGTCAAATTTGACCCATTTTCAAAAAGCTATTATATAAAAAGCTCTTTATCAGAAATGTGGGTTTTCTTTCAACCAAATTATAAAAAAATAAAAATAATAAGAACTTGGATGGTTCCCTACAACGCTCTTGACAAGTAAAATAAATTATCAGTTCACTACTTTCATTGAATATGTTTTGTTTTTTCAATTTTATAGCATTTGAAAAAACAAAACGATAAAAGAACGTTGAAAAAAGTGACAAAAATGTCGGAAAAAGATTCAAAAACGTGGGCGAAAAAACAACAAAAACGTCAAAACGCGCAGAAAAAATTGACAAAAAAATTGGAAATAGTGACAAGAAAATTGGAAAAAAGTGACAAAAACGTCGGGAAAATCTTCAAAAACATCAAGAAAAGTGACAAAAATTACTAAAAAGATGACCAAAACGTTGAAAAAAAAGTTTGTATTTTAAATTTTGACCCAGAAAAACAGAAAGTTTCCTGGTCGACGGGAAGACGACACAAGGCCAGTAGATGCACTGCAGTAGATTGAATCTGCAGAGATTCAAGCAATAGCAAGTTTATGGAATCTTTTAAGTTTGATTTCTTTGTGTGCTCACTCTTCTTCTGCTGTCTTGTGTGTGTGTGTTTGATTGCTTCCAGTTTTAATGTATTGTGTATATAGAAAAAATATAACAACTGGATGGCCAGCATTAAAGTCCTAATTGAAGAGTCCTGCCCCCTTTTTGATTGACAGGTGATCTCCAAGAAGTGCCACACCAACTCCACAGTGGTGTACCAAAGATGGCAAAACAGGAGGTTGTAGATTATGACTTGATGTTTTGAATCTGCATATCTTGATAAAGTAGCTTCACATTCTTTAGTGTAACAGTACAACAAATTATCCACAATATAGTCCAGCCTCTCTATTACTACAACAGTTTTTGTCATTAAAGTAAAGGGTAGTAATAGCAGTATTTTTTTACATCAGGAAGCTTTAAAAGTGCACTCATTCTTTTTTTTAAATGCATTTCCCTATGTGTTTCAACATCTGTTCAACTGTTTAACACTTGTAGACCTGGTGAAATTAATCAAATTGAAGGTTATTTTTTGTGTGTGTGTGTGTGTGTGTGTGTGTGTGTGTGTGTGTGTGTTACAGACTCAATACTGACAGTGAGTCAGAGTTCAGCCTCTTGAATAGATAGACCTGACCTCCCAGTTAATGAGGCGCTCATACGTGTGTGTGTGCATGTACGTGCGTGTGTTTGTGTCTGGAGGATTTTTTTTGTTTGTGGATGAGTGAATGCAGGGGTGTCTGCAGAGAAATAAGAGTGACGGCAACAAAGAAAAAAGACAGACTTAATCGAGGAAATCAGATTCTTGTAGGTTTGAAGAGAGCTGAGCTACTTAGGATAAGCTGGGGATGAGAGACTGCATCTGTGTGTGTGTGTGTGTGTGTGTGTGTGTGTGTGTGTGTGTGTGTGTGTGTATGTGTGTTTGTGTGTGTGCGTGTGTTTGCCATCATTTTAGTAGGTAACCTGACACTACCTCCTTCTATGTTACATTAAGGAGCTACATTTTTTTTAAGTTGATTCACGTAGTTTGCATTTTGCTGCTCTACTGTTTGACCCTTTGTATAGGGACATTACAAGTAGCTCATTAAACCAAAGTACTTATCGCTGTATCATACAAACAGAGTAATGATCTCTCTCATAGTAAAAGACACAAAAAGTGTGTTATGTTGTTACAAAGTGTCTGATTCATCATTGTTCAATCCTGTCTCAAACCAACATGCAACAATAGTTTATCTATTAGTCATCAGTTGTTAGCAGCCTCATAGATATGGGTTAGAACACTACACCTACACCTAGAAATTTCAAAAGGCCCTTATTATCTATTCACATGGTAATGGTTGCGTTAGCTTGGCGTCCCTTTTTAATGCTCTGGGAGTCCAGTTGTGAATTTGAACAAAACTAACGTTACTTAGTTAGGTTTAAGAAGAGGGTTTGGGTTAAAATACTTATAATGTATCTCTTTATACTACTGCCTATCATTGTCGCTCTTCGTACATCATTTTAAAGTGACGCGGTCGCACAGTTGCTGAGTGTCTAATATTGACGCAGATGGGTGATCCAGCTTACTAATAGATGATAACTGCTGAGCTAACTAGGAGGCAGAGTACCGCCTCATACTTATGGTAGTGATAAACAACTAATAACGCCCATTCAATCGGCTAATAACATTCGAAGCAAGTGGGAAATAAATGTCTGTTGGGGAAATATAGGAAATATGGCTGTTAGTCAGTGTGACTATGGTGACACAGTGACATTACTGCTTTATGCGGATATGGTTTAAAATTAAGCAAATATATTGGCGTATGGCAACAAGTCTAAATGGAGAACTAACAGTATTCTGATTGATTAATGCAAAACTAGATGGCCCCATCATGAAACCAAAAACTACAAATGTCTTCTGTTTGGTTTCTGATTTTTTAGGAGAACACAGGACATGAGATTTATAGAGCAGACATGCATATTGTTTTTAATTTGTCATTCCAAACTAGTACATTTCTAACTAAAATGAAAACAGCAATAGTCATACCTTTGTACAAAACTGGAGATAAACACCACTTCCGGTCTCTACTGCCTCAATTCTCAAAAATTCTAGAAAAACTCTTCAATGACAGATTGGACAAATTCATAGATAAATACAAATTACTTACTGATAGTCAATATGGATTCAGAAAAAATAGGTCAATATCACTAGCTTTAACTGATCTCATTGAAGAAATCACAAATTCCACAGACAAAAAGAAATATGGAGAAATATGAGTTAATCATGAAATATGAATTAATAAATTGGAACGGCTCAGGATTAGGGGGATAGTGTTGAATTGGTTAAGCAGTTATTTAAAAGACAGGCAACAATTTGTGAAGTTGGGAGATTATACATCTGTATGTTTGGACATTGCGTGTGGTGTCCCCCAAGGGTCAGTATTGGGACCAAAACTATTTATCCTCTATATAAACGATTTATGTAAAGTATCTGAATTACTGAAATTTGTATTATTTGCAAACGACACAAACATCTTTGGTTCTGGTCAGAATTTACAGCAACTCCTGGACATAATCACTTCAGAATTCAGAAAAATAAAACAGAGGTTTGACACAAATAAGTTATCATTAAATGTGAGTAAAACCAAATTCATGATATTTGGCAATCATAAATAAATCAATCAAGTTCAGTTACAGATAGAAGGTGTCAATATAGAAAGAGTATACGACATTAAATTCCTTGGAGTGATTATAGATGACAAGATTTGCTGGAAATCTCACATAAAATATATCCAAACAAAACTGTCTAGAACTATTTCAGTCTTGGCTAAAGCAAAGCACATTTTAGACTACAAATCACTTAACATTTTGTATTGTTCAATGGTGTTACCGTATTTAAATTACTGTGTAGAGGCTTGGGGAAACATATCAAAATTCATTGAAATCATTAATTATACTTCAAAAAAGAGCAATAAGAATAATTCATAACACTGGATATTTGGAACACACCAATTCACTATTTTCACAGTCTAAAGCATTAAAATTACTTGACCTAGTCGAATTTCAAACAGCAGTTATGTTCAAGGCGAGACACAATTTATTGTCTGGCAATATACAGAAAAGATTTTCTGAAAGAGAGGGGGGCTACGAATTAAGGGGAAAGTCAAATTTTAAGACTCCCATTTTTCGAACTACAAGGAAAAGTTTCTGTTTATCTGTCAGTGGCACTAAATTGTGGAATAAACTACATAATGAATTAAAGCAATGTCAACATATTCAAATTCAAAAAGATGTTCAAAGAAATAATATACCAGAAGTACAGATAAACACAGTGCAATTAATAACCTGGGCTTAATTGAACAACTTGTGGTATGTGTATAATTATTGTTGTGTATGGGTAAATATATGAATGTGAATAGAACTTCTGAAAATATATTTTCATTGATTACAGATTTATTATCTCTATAGACTTATTATTTTGTAGTTAACTCATTTATTATGATAGAAAGGGTACAAAGGGGTAGGAGTACATACGTTTTATTTCTTCCTACTCCTTTTTGCATGTGTAAATAGAGGTTTTAATGTACTGGAAATTATGGAGTTTTATTTTTTGACTTTTTTTTTATTACTATTGTTTTCTGATGTTTTATTTTATTTACATGTTCAAAATAAAAGATATCAATCAATCAATCAATCAAATACTGTAGCAGAAACAAAACATGCAAATTCAATTCAATTGGACTTTAAAGTGGCAGATCAGAAAATACTCGTATGCATCATATTTATAATAAAAATATGGGTAATGTTGTCAGTAAGTAATTGGATTCTTTGATATATATATATATATATAGCATATTGCTGCTTTTGAAATACCAAAAGGATTTTAATTTGTTTTGTGGGGTGAGTTATTCAGCTCAGAGAGGCTGTCTGTTGAAAAAAATAGATTATCTCTTAAAATATTGAGAAGCACATTTAAGCCATTTGAAAATTTTAGGATAAGTCGGCACACAAACTGATGGCAAAAAAACACTGTATACTAAGTGCCTCTTTAAACCTGAGTGCTTCTACATATAAACCTTGAATATAATAAACATGGGAACATCCAGTTTGCAAGCAAGAAAAATTACATTTTGAAGATTTTGGCAACTCAGACTTTAGAGGATCTGTTAAATGATAAAATGCTAGTAATATAGTAATAATAAGTAATATATAACACAAGTCATTTTCAGGGAATTGTTTATTTACTCCCCTTTATTTTAATGAAAAAATATTAAATTCAGCAATTACAGCTGTGACAAGTTTTTTCTTTATTTTAAGCCATTAACCATAGTTCTGTGATTCATGCATGCATCATTATGAAACATTAAATAAATGATACAAAAACGGGCAGAAATAGGTGCAAATTTATTCTGTAGAAATGAGCTTTGTCAAAAATTACCAGCATTTTTTCTAACTAGGTTAGAGTGCAGAGTCAGCATCATTTGAGATTGTCAGGGCTCATTTTCCTGCTTTCAGAAAAGACACTCTAATGTAGTAATGTACTCTAATACTTACAGGTACCTAAGACACCTGTCAAAGCTGTCCTTTGACTACCTTATCAGTCTCCGTCAGAGCTGGGATTGAGGCCTGAGGCAGTTTTTGAGGGTCAGATGATCGTTATTGATCATAAACAAGGTTGAATGTTGTCTGTCTGCATTTTGTCTCTCGCTGCAGGCTAGTGTTTTATTATGTGATCTTTATTGACCTCCATCTGCAAACAGAACTACTGTGTCCCAAATCTATACTACATAATGACTCCATACTAATCTCTAGTTTATGTTTTGGAAGTCTGAAGTATGTTTTAATTCTAAAAAATGCATACTTTTTTCTAAAATCAATCTGCTTCAGATTCAGGGTCACACTGTCATGGCTTACTGGGACACTTATAACTGAGTTATTGTTAATGTTACACCTGGGCTTGTCCTACTATGACAAGTCAGAATGTCTGCTGTGAAAAAAACGTGTTGACACAAACCGGTAATGTTAAAGACGTGAGTTAGCTAGTGATAGCAAAGACGCAACCTGTTTTAATATTCCACCACCAAGCTTAATAATGACTACATTTTTGGGCTTTAGGACAAGTTTTCCACCCCCAAGAGGCCACCCCCAAGCTGCTGTTTCCATGTTTTCAGCCCCACAAATATTATTTCCAAACAGGTTTAAGTGACAAATATGTGGTATTACAATGAAAGTGATTAATACATGAAAGAAAATGCAACAATGTATAGTTATAGCTGGATTTAACCGTAGCAGTAGCAAGTACAGTTAACATAAATAACATAAGCCATGTAACCATTTTATATGAATGTACTGTAGCCATTAACTATGCTACAAAAAGAGACATTAGAGTCAACTGGCACATTCTCCCTCAGAGAAGTAGACACCTGTGCACTGTAGTGCAGCCTTCTTGCACCTGCAGCGCTTTCTGCAGCCATTCTTGATTTTTATGCTTGTGGCAATGTCATCCAGTGGGTCTCATACATTCCTTCTCTCTTAACCCACCCCCAGTCAGTTGGTGATGGCAGCACATGGTCTGGTAGCAGTGTCTTCGCCCAGATGTGACCACCCTGGTCGAGTGCTCATTTGACACCACTCCACCAGAGCAGTTTGAGTAGGTGGGATTAGCTGCGCCGAGTGTTTCCGTGGAAAGAGCTTCTTTCTTGCAAGGTTTAGGCCACAAAATGTGAGCATTATGCGGCGACGAAAATTAAGTTTAGGCATTAAAACGATTAGTTAAGTTAAGGAAAAAGATCGTGGTTTGGATTAAAACACTCCTAAGGATCATGCATTTCCTGGGTGAAAGTCTTGTTTTCCCGGGGAAGTGAACTCCGCTCCTTGACTTGAAAGTCAGGATTTTAATGACCCACCCATCCACCCCAACCTTCTCATACAGCGGCAGTCAATGTGGTGCATGCAGAAAGAAAAAAAAAACGTGCTTGTGGGTCCTTCAACCCGCCTGTGCTCGACGCTGTTAAACTTCAGCAGTTGTGCGATAGTTAGGGCTGCAGGCGTTGCTGGATATTCACTCTGGTCTCTGATGCTTGGCCCTTCAAGGACAATGTTTACCAGTGCCAACAGTAGGTTTGACACATAATCTAGTTGGCAGCCTTTTTGGAACCCAGTGAATGGTTTCTGCTCTTCAAACATATGGTGACGCACAATTTTTGCAGCATGGGCAAGTTGTACGGTATCACTGTCACATTCAAATTCCTTGGTCAGTGCTGCACCAATATCATCAGAGAATGCCAGAAGGGCATCCCTCCCCTGGGTCTAAGCTTGCAGGTCAGGAATCTGAGCCAAGAGTCTTTCCTTCAATCTTGTAGCTAGCTAGCTCTAGCATCAAGCCTAAAACCAAGCTGCTCCATCCTGTACAGATGAGCCAGATCAGCCAGCTTGAAGACTGATGCAGTGATGTCATTAGGGCGTGCTTCCTCGATGTATATTAATATATAACAATTACAAACTATCCATCAGATTTTTTTTAACCTTAACGTTATTAATCTCAGAACACTGTCATTTTACTTACCTTCTCGGTTCACTGCATACGGTGTGCCACGCCCCCGGAAGGGATGTCATAACCAGAATCTATATTTATTTTTTTCTCATACTTGCTTATGATGAGCTCAGTGTTGATTATGGAAGTATATGCATGTAGTCATTTGGTTCTCAGGGTTATTAGGATCTAAATTATGTCAGTTATTGCATGTGGGTCCAATGGGGTAGGACATTTTGACAAACCACTGGCAGACATTTTGAAAAAGGGCTGCCACGGCAACCAGGGTGTGAGTTTGCAAAGTCCCAATATCCATTTTTTTCCCCATTGTATCTATCAACACATCTGCCAATTTTGGTGCTTTTATCACAAAATGAACAATTGTTACAATTTATTGACCTATGCCACCCCACTATTACTATTAATTCAATCAGCTTAGGCCACCTGTAGCTGCATTAAAGGGCCAGTTCACACAAATGACCAAATTAGTGGTATCCAGATAGTTTTGGTATTGGTTGTCTAGTTTTATATTTCAATGTCTTTTGGAATTACTTTTTACCAAAGAAGTAGTGACTATATGAAAACCGTTCACAGATTATCACAGAGTAAGTGGTACACTGGAAAGGAAAGTTGCTTTTGAATTGGGAACAGTCAATATTATATTTCAATGCTGTGAGAAACACATATGAACATCAACAGGACGCAAGTGTTTAAATGATTCACGGGTTTTAACCACAGTGAAGCAGAAGTGAATACTCTGTGCTGCTGTGCTGTTGATTAAGCTTGACATGATGAGAGCTGAAGAGCTGCCTGGATTAAAAAACTGCTGACTCCTCTCCCTCTCCATCTCCTCCCTGCTCTTTTCCATCGCTCCATCCCTCGCTTTATCCCTCATTCATTCAAGTGTCTCTTGTGATGTTGCTTATAAAGCAGAAGGATAGACAGGGACTCATTAAAGTCAGCCCCCCTTCTTTCTTTTTCTCCCTATCTACCTCTCTTCATCTCCCTCTCGCCATCTTCATCAGATGTAATTATGGCTGCACAACATGGGAGGAGCCTGCACAGCAAAATTATACTTTCAAATCTCCTTCCGCTTCAGCTATTCAAGGAGCGAGACCTACATTTTCAAGCTGATCAGAAAGAGAACAGAAAAATGGGGGTGAAGATGGAAAACAAGAAAAATGGGAAAGTGTAAGGGGGCATGTGAAGAAAAGAAAAAAACAGGGAGAAGAGAAGCAGGGAGGAGAGGAAAGACGGCTACAAAGAGAATATGTTAAGGAGGAAATGAGGATGTCAGGCTGTAGCAGTGGCTGTAGTCGCTGAGTTAACAGAACATGGGATCAGTAATGCTGTCAAGCTAGAAAATGCCAGACAGAAAAGCATGCTGGGACAGCACAGTGGGAGGAAGTGCTTAGTTAGGGTACGTGACAGATTTTTTCTCTCCATATTTTCCCTTCAAATTCAAGGAGCCAACTTGTCCTTTAGCAAGAAAAACCTCAGGGGGGGGTTCAGTGAATAGTGGGCGGGGTGATACAGTTCGTTTGCGCATTGCATTGTGGGAAGAAAAGGGGATGGGAGAAACGCTTGAAACGTGCACAGATTTACTAGCATTGCTCTGGTTGCAGAGGAGCTATAATTGCACTATTTATGGCAGCTGGGTGGCTGTGTTGGATGCAAAGCTACAGTAGGACAGACAGGATGAGAGCAGTAGGTTGACACAGTTCAGAGAGGAGCTGTGTGCTTTTTGCAGTCGGGAGAAATTAGAGAGCCAAGCAAGGTCTGGACACAAGGGAGTATCAGCTCTCATCTGGAGGAAGAAGAGAATGAAGAAGGAAGACATGGAGAAGAGGAGGAAGTGGGGTGATGTTTTTGTTTTTATTTTTAGATGCTGAGGAGTGTTTCGTATCAATTTCTTTTGACTGTGTGCATCTCTTATTATATTTGTTTGTGTCTTGATGTGCATACCTATGTACCCATGTGGATTTATGTGTGTGTCTGTGAGAGATTTTTCACTCCGGTTGTGGTTTCGGCTCAGCAATCACCCAGCGCTGCAGTCAATTTGTGGTTGATTTACCTCTCTCTCTCCCTCTATTTCTGGTTGATTACAACTATTCTCTCTGCACTTCTGTTTTCCACGGGAAGAAAGATGGACCATATTCTATGTGTAGCCATCCAAATGCACTCTCTCTATCATCTGCAGCTTTGAAGTTGGCTGAATTAATAGATGAGACACTGTTGCACCCTGTCTGAGTCAGCGATGATATTTTAAAGTAGTCAATAGCAATCAGCTCTGAAAGGGAAAATCAATGTTTTATATCTACACTGTCCTCTATCTTCATTTATTATCTTCCTTTTCCTCCTTTTCTTTCATTTTATTTATTTTATTATATGTTTTCATCATCATCATCATCATCATCATCATCATCATTTTATTATTTCTTTCATTTACCTTGTTTCAGCCCTAAGACTTTTCTTACATCACTAAAGCAAACGGCATCATCGACCTGTTTTTAATGACCTCACAGACCCAGTCAGTTAAAACACATGTTGTGCATGTTGAGCAGAACCTAATTTTAAATTCGGGTGGAGATCTGAAGGATACCAAATATGTCACAATACATTTGGGGAATTATGTATACGATGATCAATACATCTAGAATTTTTAATATTTATAGAATATTTCCATTTTTATGGATTGAAAATATATAGTATATATATATATATATATATATATATATATATATATATATATATATATATATATATAGTATAGATATGTAGCTTCAATGAAGAGTTGGAATGTGTGATATTGTCAAATAGACGAGCTAAAATAATTTTTTCCAAGGGCAAGGTTAAATAACATGAAACCTGTCTCTTCTCTGTCTGCAGGTCCAGGAGTGGCTGTGTCTGAATTGTCAGATGCAGAGAGCTCTTGGCATTGATATGACCACGCCTCGCTCTATGAGCCAACAGCAGATTCACTCTCCGTCTCACCAAGCCAAACCAATCGTCCAGCCTCAGCAGCCTGCACCTCAGCCAATACAGCCGGCAGCAGCAGCACAGCCCAAACCTTTGGCACAGAGTCAGCCCACTCAGCGGCAGCAGCAGCAACCGCCTCAGTCTCAGCCTAAGTCCCAGCCCTACGGCCAGACTCAACCCTATTCCCAGACCCAGCCACACTCCCAAACCCAGCCATTCCCCCAGTCCCAGCCATTCCCCCAGTCCCAGCCATACTCCCAGTCCCAACCATACGCCCAGTCCCAGCAGTATCCCCAGTCTCAGCCCCAGTCATACCCTGCATCCAAGACAGGGCCCCAGACTCAGCCTCATACCTCACCAGGCTTGCAGAGACACCCAGGCCCTGGCGGACCCCAGACTCAACCAGGGTCCTTTCAGCAAGGCATGAGGTCTGACCCGTACTCCCAGAGAGGTCCCGGGGCTCCAGGAGCTGTTGGAGGTCCCGCAGGTGGCCCCAACCAGCCAGGGGGTCCACGGATTCCCCACCCTGGCGCTGTGCCTCTCCCTGGCTTGACCAAGGCTCCGTCCCAGCCCGATTTGGGTCGCGGTTCCCCGATGCACCAGTCAATGGCACGGCACCATGACCAGACCAGAAGCGCCGGCTCCTCCCCAGCCCACAGACCTCAGAGTCAGGCGCCTCCTCCTGCCCAGGATGGCCTGACCAAACTGTTTGGTTTCGGAGCATCGCTGCTCAATCAGGCGAGTACCCTGATCAATGTTGACCCTCTAGCCACCGCCTCCACCCAGCCAAGCCCTGCACGAGGCAAAGTGGTATTCAGTAATGCAACTACTGACATCAAGCAGCAACAACAAGGGGCCCCTGGCACCAAACCATTCAGTACAGGGGGCCCTCATGCTCCAACTCAAATGGGTGGCCCTCATGCGCCGAGCCAAACAGGGGGTCCTCATGCGCCTAGCCAAATGGGGGGCCCTCATGCTCCAACTCAAATGGGTGGCCCGTATGCATCGAGCCAAATGGGGGGTCCTCATGCAGTGAGCCAAATGGGGGGTGCTCATGTGCCGAGCCAAATCGGGGGTCCTCAAATGCAGAGCCAAATGGGTGGTCCTTATACGCAGAGCCAAATGGGAGGTCCTCATACGCCTAGCCAAATGGGAGGTCCCCAAATGGGAGGTCCCCAAATGGGAGGTACCCAAATGGGAGGTACCCAAATGGGCGGTACTCAAATGGGCAGTCCACAAATGGGTGGACCACATGCAACAACCCAGAAGCAGCCAACCAAGCCCCATCAACAAGGAATGCCGCAACAGCAGTCGCCTGCGCATCATCAAAAAGGGCAACAAGGACAACATCAGCAAACACCTGCTCATCTGCAGAAAGTGCAGCAGAAGCAGGAGCCCATGGCGGCCCCTGTGCCTGCTCCAGAGCCTGTGAAGCCTAAAGTGAACTGTCCTCTTTGTAAAACGGAACTGAACATTGGCAGCTCCGACCCGCCCAACTACAACAGCTGTACGCAGTGTCACAGCCAAGTGTGTAACCTGTGTGGCTTCAACCCCACACCGCATCTGGTGGAGGTAAGAGGAGTGTTATACATACATGCAGTACAATGTACACACAAAGTCTCTCACACACAAATACGAATGCAAGCAAAACACGTTTGACAACTTATTGTCGTACACAGTGCCGTTTGAGGAGGAAAAAATACTTTGGACAGATGCAAAACCAGAAAATGACATTTGACATAATACACTATTTCACATTTCCCACAGTTTAACACAGGTGATAATCCAACTGGGCACATACTTGTTCTCCTAAAGTTGCTGTAATACTCCCCACTCACCATTTGTCATTTTAGGTAGCTATGTTGCCTAATTTTACCGCGTTGTTATGTTATGTTATGTTAACGTTATGTTAAGGACCAGAGCACGTGATCGGAGTGGAGAGATCACAATTTCCGCTCCTCCTTTACGGAGCTATTCTTTCCCTCTGCTCCCCCCGATCAAAGTTGCTCCCGGCTACTCCGCTTAATATTGCTCTGCGCTCAACTCAGATTTCACCCCCTCTACTCAAATCATTCCAAAAAAAGCAAAAAAAGCTGTTGTTTCAGATGAACAGTGCCCATCCTCCCTTTAAGCCCAAAAAGTCAACAAACAGCCAAAAGTCTTCCGGATGACAGGCACTGGAGGGAGGGCGCCGTTCATCTGCAAGTACTTTGCTGCAGTAACACAGAGACATGCTTCAAACTCATGGTGTGAGCAATACCAGAGCGACATTGGAGTGGGATGGAGCTTGAGATAAGGCTAGACTCAAACATTTTAAAAATCCACTCTGTGCTCCATCCAAAAGCTCCCCGCTACGCTCACATTCTCTGCTCAGTACCACTTAAACCACACTTTTTTCTGTTTCCATCAGGTGGGCTGTTTCCTTTGCCCGGCCTGTCACCTATAGTGTTACACTACACATACATATTTAAGAACAAGAACTGTACTCCCACACACACAGACACGCACACACATCAGAATCATCTCTTCTCAGACAATCGATACTATTCAGCACTAATAGAAAATGCTTTTCATTTCACTGTTGGAATCTTTCAATTCGCTGTGTGAGTGCAGTTAGACCTGAACCTCTCATCTTTCCTCTGAGGAGTTCACTGTCTTTTCTCCATTCTTTTGCTTTTAAAATTGTCAGTGTTTATTAGGACTGGGACGATATGCTTTTGTCCCGATTTGATTCTTTCACGATACATGGGTGCTGATTTAATTTGTATTGCGGTTTTCATTTCTTGTGATTCTAGAAGTATTGCAATTCGATAGTATTGAGTATTGCGATTTTTTTTTCCTTCTTTAACAAAAACAAAAGTTGAATAATACACTTCTAGAGACGATATATCATGAGACATTTCTAAAAACTAATTGTTTTCTAAGAAGAATGCACGTCACATGTCAGTCAGTCAGTCAGTCTGACATTTTTTTCATTTGTAAAGAAGTACATAACGTATTTTCTGCATTTTCTGCTTTTGCTCTGTTTTTTGTTGGAAACAGATATGATGTAGTTGCCGTCGGCGTATAAACAGAAAATATTTAGATGAATCATAAAAAAAAGAAAGAAAAATGGATTCTAGGTAAAATAATTAATTAAAAAAATTATCCCCCCAAACACGTACATACGATACATACGATTTCCGATTTTGTTTACAGGCCTATATTTCATTTCCGATTTTCTGTTTTCTGTTCTTTTACAAACTCTTTTGTCTTTCTGTCCTTCTGTGGTAGCTGTAACTTGTCCTGTGTATACCTGTGATAAGGAGTGATAAGGGAGTGTAGAAATGGCTAAAAATAGCTAAAATGTACATAAACAAACACACAAACATGCACAACCACGGGGCCAGTATTAACTCATTTATACAGCATGTATCTCATTTTCTTTTAGTGACAAGAGGTAAATGGAAGACCATTACTCCTCTCTTCTCTGCCATCCCTTTGAGCTACAGTGACCTGTATTTGACATTTACATGTTGGTAACAATCGACATTTACAGATTAGTAATTTTGCCTATTTGGAACATAGATTAAAAAGAAACACCTGGTACAAATTGTAACAACACAAGAGTTCATGTTGTATACCTCCATGGCATAATCTAAGGTGACCATACTGAAGCTCAGTTCAACTGCTGAGAGAACAAATCTGGCAAACCAATAGACAGGCTAGATAGAAAGAAACCAACTTGCTTTGTCAGCTACAATGCTACATGCTACATGCTAACAAACACGCTTTTTTCATGGTAAACTCCATAGGAGTAGGTCGAAGAAAGAGCATAAAGGAAAGATAAAGGGTGAAATAAAAAAGGCCAATATTCTGAGCAGGACATAAAAGAAACAGGAAATGGAGATAGATGAGGAGAAGAAAGCATGAGAGAGTGGAAGGTTGAGAAAAGGCAACAGACGAAGGGAAAGAGAGATAGAAAAATAAAGATAAAGACCATGCAAGTGCAAAAAGGCAAAGGATGAGAGGAAATGATGGGTTCGAGAGAATCACAAAACAGACATCCTTTTCAATTATGCTTTCTTTCTTTCCTCCAAAGTGATTCCGCTCATGACACAATGAAACGGGTGTAAAGGCCGACTGCTCTCTCCTCTCCCCTTTATCGATCCAGACCCAGGTTTAGAGGTGAAAAGAAGGAAGAAAGGATGCAACAGAAAAGATAGGAAGACAACTAAGTAAGGAACTTAGAAGGGGACGACGAAACTTCAGGATGTAGGTTTTAGAGTAATAATGCAAGAAATGGAATATTTAGGGAAGAAGGGAGGGATGTATGTAACGAAGGAAGAAGAGAAGTCTTAAGGAGGAAATAAGTAGGCGTACAGGAGGGAAGTCAAAGAACAGAAGAAAGTCAAGCAAGGAAAGAGATATATAAGGGTGCATGGAAGAAAGGGATAATGTGGGAAATAAGCATTGAGGGAAGACAATTTGAGAGAAGAAATAGATGAAAGAAAAGACAGAAAGAAGCAAGGATGCGTGTAAATCAGTCAGTCCGTCAGGCTGATTGCGAATGACCTGTGCTGTATTTACTTTGAGGCAGCGTGATGCCTTCAGGGTCTCTGGGGAGTACTGTTGTTAATAGTACTGTAATGTAATGTACTGTCACAGCCTCAAGATAGACCTAGAGATAATATACACAGTTATATACAAGTGCTACTACTGTGTACAGGATAATGATAAATACACACACACACAGCAATAAAAAGAGTGGTTCAAAATGTTATTTAGACCGTAAGAAATCAACGCCATTAACCGTTACATACTGTACATGCAGATATAAAGAAGACATATTATATAAAGAGAGTGTGTGTGTGTGTGTGTGTGTGTGTGTGTGTGTGTGTGTGTGTGTGTGTGTGTGTGTGTGTGTGTGTGTAATGTGGGTTAAGGCCTGCAGCTCTCCAGAAGAAGTGAATGAAACAGAAAAGAGAACGTACACAGTAGGAAAAGAGGAGGCGAGAGAAATGTCAGAGAGATTAAAAATGATTATAATGGCAGATCAAATTCTTTCTTTCAGTAAATTAGAAATTAGATCAGATGATGATGATGACACAGTGTATTTGTTAATTACTAACTTTTGAGTCCTAGTAAAGCCAGGAAAAAATGTTGATTAGGACTGGGGAAGATGGAGACCATACACAAAGATGGATATGACATGACATATAGAAAAAGGAATGAGAAAGGTAAACGATTAGGAGAGGAAACGTTTTAACCAGACATGTAGAGCTGAATCACGTGCAACCTTCGGTCCAGAGGGAACACACACACACACACACACACACACACACACACACACACACACACACACACACACACACACACACACACACACACACACCCACAACTAAGACAGTAAGTAGAACAGTAGAGACAAAGATTGTAAAAAAAAAAATCAAGTGAGGGAAGTAAAGAGAGGGTGGGAAAGATGACGTCAAAGGAGCGATGAGATCACTGAAGTACGTTTTTTGATGAGGTTTGACTGATAGGGCAGTTACAGTAAGCTAAATTTGCTCATCTGAATTCTAAAGGCCTTGGTTTTTTTAGCTACTCTAGGGATGGAAACGTCGGCCTGTCAATCAGTTTTTGAACTTGAGTTCATACTGAAATATATCAGCAACCATTGGATGGATTCTTTTTTGACATTCTCGTTTCCCGTTTATGAAGTTGACATTGTAGTTTGCATGCTACACTAAGATGGCAGTCATTGTTAGTCATTGTGAGCATGCTGATGTTAGCATTTAGCTCAAAGTACTACTGTGCCTAAGTAGTGCAGCCTCACAGAGCTGCTACGGCTATAGACGTCGTGTTTGTGCGGTGCATTCGCACGGGATAAGTAAAGTCTGTATTTTACTCAAATTTACTGACATTATCCCCCACATAGTATGTTGTCAAGGCTTTCCTTTATAATTGCCAATGCAACCAATACAACCCCGTATCGCAGAGATACCGATTCACACTGGAATAATATTATTACACAACCTCTGTGTTTGGGGAAATATGGTAGGTCATTTGCGGTGGAATCTTCACTTGAGAATTTAAAGGCATGGCAGACTTGCATGGGATTAAGATCACAGACTACCTCCGCAATTATTACAAATTACTAGACGTCCCCAAGTACTGTCCCGATCTGTTTTGATCTGCCATTATAATCATTTTTAATCTCCCTGACATTACTAGTTCCGTGTGAATAGGGCTTTAGTAGGTATAATTTAAACCTCTAAGTCATCTCAGTAGTGACATTTTTACCCAATAAATTCTACTTTTCTTCAGGAAGTTATTCTCTGCCTTTATAGTTTTTGTGCTTAGTAAACTCGATAAGCGTCCATGCAAAAAATACAGAATACAGCCTTGTGCTTTTACTGAAAATGACAAAGCGGTGCAGATTAGTGTTATTGTTTGAGAATGACAGGAACACTGTGTGATAGAGAGACACGGAGGATAGCGCTCACTTGATTTATCAATAATTCAGCAAAGTTATTTTTATATATATAAATAGCGGGACCGATAAAATATGTAAGGGGGAGGCAGTGTCTCCTGGAACAGAAAAGTAAAAAGTCACTCGGTTTATCCTGTCCCTTCTGTTCCTCTCTGTCCTCTTTGCTTCTCTACTTGTTTCCTTCATCCCTTCGTTCTTTCCCTTTTCCATATAACATTTATTCTTATCAGTCCTGTCTAATCTAATGGAGCTTGAAAGGGACAGGGAGTGTCTGAGAATATGTGGTGTATGTTGTGTATATATAAGCAACAGTCTGAGCTCAGAATTCAACATGAAAATATATTAAACTGAATAACTTAGTGTCTGGTAAAACAGACTCATCATGAGGGTCTGAATAATGACATGCACGCGCACACACACACACACACACACACACACACACACACACACACACACACACACACTTAGACACATTTAGACACACATCCAGGTGGACTGGGTGCAGTAATCCTAATAATTGTTCCGGCAGCAGTGATGACAGCTGTAAAAGCCTGAATGACAGACTGGACAGAGAAATGGCCTCATTCACTCATTCACTAACACCTGGTTATACAGTGTAGTGTGTGTGTGTGTGTGTGTGTGTGTGTGTGTGTGTGTGTGTGTGTGTGTGTGTGTGTGTGTGTGTGTGTGTGTGTGTGTGTATTTTTTTTGAGTGTGTGTGTGTTTTTGAGTGTGTGTGTGTGTGTGTGTGTGTGTGTTTGTGTGTGTGTGTGTGTGTTTTTGTGTGTGTGTGTGTGTGTTTTTGAGTGTGTGTTTTTGAGTGTGTGTGTGTGTTTTTGAGTGTGTGTGTGTGTGTGTGTGTGTGTGTGTGTTTGTGTGTTTGTGAGTCTGCACATCTGAAGGAAACTGATTAGGGATTGTGACATTTAATCTGCATTGGTGTGTTTGTACACGTAGTGTGTGTGTTTGTGTGTATATGAGTAAGATTCCAATTGAGAGGCTGGACTCTGCGAAGGACACACCCCATGAAGATGTGTCCTTCAAAGGACCAGAATGCTAAACTGAAACTGCTCCTTCTCCCCACATGATACTGTCTAAACTTGAAGAAACCAAAGCATGATGGAAAAGATCTGATTATTGACTGACTTCTTTGATTAAAAAAATGAGGCAGAACAGCAACATACACACCAGTTGCATTTCTGACAGAGAAGTGCTGCCCCCACAACTCTTGGACTACACGTTATCCCCCCAATATCTAGAGCAATCTAGAGCAGCTTCCATGGTTTTCACATTGGTTTTCACAGTGAAAGGAGTTTCTTTTTACATGCTGTAGTAACTATCTGTTTGCAAAGTCTGCTCACTCACACAGTGAGCCAGACGCTCTGCCTCAGGAAAATGCCACAGTGGCCAAAAAGTTAACGTCGGTAATTTGAGGAGTTTCTCTGTGTGTTTTAATTACGTGTGTGTACATACAAGTTCCCCCAAACCACTGATTGGTCATTCTAAAGGTTGCTATCAGCACAATGGGGGTCATTAGGGTTAATGGGGTAGAGCTAGTTTTTGATTATTTTCTTCTTCTGTCCCTTTACCTTTTCCCTGCATCTCGCTGCTCTCTGTTGTGCTCACTTATTGTCCCCCACTGCTTTCTATTCCACTAAGGAAAAAAACAATAAAAGAATAACAATCTGTAAATTGATAAGTAGAGGGCAGAACACCCAGAGAGAAACCAATGAATGGAGCGAGGAAACAGCAAGAAGAACATTTAAAACAGAAGCTGCATAATGTTCCATAAACTGTGACATTTAGTCAACACCAAACAAATAAACGGCGTAAGTAACTAAATATATTCTAACCATCCTTATCATCAGCTTGTGATGTCCAAGTCACAGTAATCCACTTCACTGTGGCTCTGCAGTCAATTTAACAACCCGTGTGTGTACATGTTTGTGTGTGCACACTTGCGTACTTATCCAACAGTAAACAGGGGACATTTTGGAGCTCCACTGTAGGTCATGCTGATGACCCTCTCATAAATGTATTAAACATTTAGCCAAGTACACAATTAGATCCAAGGGACAAAGGTAGTCCTATTTATAATCAATACTATTCTATTTGAATGACTATAAATTGTGGTCCACACTTGGTCAGTGTAGAATGATAGTCCACTGTTGGTAGTAATAAAGGTGTGTGTGTGTGTGTGTGTGTGTGTGTGTGTGTGTGTGTGTGTGTGTGTGTGTGTGTGTGTGTCAAAACAAGTTCCGTTCAGCTGTGCTGGTCAGCCTCTTGAAACAGTACAAACTGATTTTTTTTATTTGTATTTGTTTCCTAATCTTTTACTCCTTCCCTCTATTCTACATCTTTCTTTGGCTCCTAATTGTGTTCACTGCTTCACTGTGACTGTTGGTTGGATGTGTGTTGAATCTGATTTCCAATTTAGCCATTTTCACTAAAGATGTGTAGATGAGTGCTACTATTCAAATCAAAGAAATGTGACTGGTTGCATGCTTAAAATAGGTAAAAACTACATTTTTCCAGATCACAATGATCAAAATGATCCAAAAATATATAAATAAATGTATCAAGAATTTGTGTCAGTCCAAAACTACTGACATGCATTGAAAACGAGGGCCAGTAACGAGGAGAGGTGGCAATGAGAGAGGAGTCAAAGATAGCAAATAAGGATGAAGTGAGTCATGCTTCTCTATAAGAAATCAGAACAAAAATAGAGGGCAGCAGCAGCAGGAGTGACAGAGCTCCTAATGGAAGTATGGTTCGCTCCTGCACTTCAGGACATTTCACTACAATTAATAATACAACGGCTCGCCATCCCCTTCTCTCCTTCTTCTCCTTCTCTCCTCTTTCTCCTCTTCCTGCGTCTGTCCACCCGCCTCCTCTCCATCTGTTCCTTTCATCTTGTCCTCTCTGCCTCCTTTTTCATCCTCTCTCTCCCACCCAGATTTTCCCAGGTGGGATTCAAACTGGCAACTTTCTGATCACTGTCCTGCTAGGAGTGTAAATACAGTATAGTCTTCCCACTTTCTGCATATCTTCATCCTTTTCTCCTCTCTCTATTACATTTCTCCTTTTATTTCTATTTTCTTTTTTCTCTCTTTTTCACAAATTGTCCTCCTCTGTTCTTACATCTTTGCAGGAAACTTCATTTCAGCTTCTCTTTCATTTACTATTTTTCTTAAGTCTTCCGCAGCTCTCTCTCTCTCTCTCTCTCTCTCTCTCTCTCTCTCTCTCTCTCTCTCTCTCTCTCTCTCTCTCTCTCTTTCTCTCTTAGAGCTGTTAACTTATTCAGTACACCAAACTTCTTTCTCTTTTTTGTAAGAATTCATACAATATGCATTGCGAAACCTGCAACACAAGTAACTTTTTCTGCGTGTGTTGTTGGCTTTTCTTCTTTTTTTTCTCAGCCAGTTGCATATCGAATTGGTCATCAAAATCACGACACTGAAAAAAGATAACCATCTGGTAGTCTGACAGTAAGTCTTAACTGTAAACTCTCCTCACTGAAGTGGATGCGTTGGTTTCTGAAGGGCACTGAACTTGCAAAGGTGGTCATTTAACATATTTTCGACTGGAAATGTTGTCTTCAGAAAATACGCAGGCATCTGTTGTATTTTAAAGTCTACAGTAGTCAAGATGTCAAAGCTTGCAAATTCCTCATATGTATTTCAGAGATTGACCTTGATTGAGTGATGATCGCTCAATAATCTTATGCAGCTTCAGTGATGAATGAGCTGATACAAAAAATATGCTGTATTATGTAACATGGCATTACATTGTGGAAAGAAATTCTAACTGAAGTTGTTTAAGGGGATATTTTAAGTGTTTTGTGTAGTTGAAAACTATGTACTGTATTCAAACAAGTCGTTGCCAAAGCAGTGAAATGAAAATAGATACCATTATTGCTTTCGGATTTAGCGTCACTAAGTATTTGAACTGCTAATTTCAAAGTCATTTAGGCTGACGTTTCTCAAACTTATAATAAATAATAAATCGAGACCCCAAATACTCCCAACACGTTTCCAACCTATTCCTCTCCATGAGTGAGATTAAACTGATTCACTGTGATGCCCAAGGAACGCCTTTAATATTTGAATGTATCTTGAACATTTTAGTCGACTGTTTGAAGTTAGTTTAGTGACCTAAAACTTATGTGCTTAAATATTTCTGTCCTGAATCTCAAACCATATGTATGTACCATGAATCCCCATCAAACCCTTTTTTATTTTTTATTTTTATCTACATCTCCCATGCAGACTTCAAACTCTTAAAGTACTCAGTATTTTTTTCCTTTTAGACTGACGTCTGTGCCCGGCATCGCGTGCTTACTTGACTTCTCTGTTCTTTAAATACCTGCAGATGACGTATACTGAGACAGCGCGCTGGGTTTGTCTCACTTAGTTTAGTCAGGCGGGTATTGCAAGTGTTATTTTAAGATGTTTCTGTTAGTGTGATGGGGCCAAAGACTGACAAAGACCTGCCTGACATTCATTTGTTGTGACATAAACTTAAAAAAACTGACAGTGATTATTGTTATTTTATTGTTTCTAAAATTAGATTAGATTAGATTTAACGTTATTGTCATTGTGCAGAGTACAAGTACAAAGACAACGAAATGCAGTTTGCGTCCAACCAGAAGTGCAAAAAAACAGTATAGACAGGTGGTGCATAGGCAGGACAAGAAATATATTGCAGTTTTATAAGAGCAGAATAAATATGGCTATGTAATATGAAGAGTGTATGAACAACATGTACAGATATGTGCAATGTAGTAGCAGTGACATTATAATAGTAGTAAGTAGGTTAATTGTCACCGGGATGCAGAGCTAGAATTCAGTAGGGTGACAGCCGCAGGAAAGAAGCTTCCTCTGAACCTGCTGGTTCGGGTGCGGAGAGACCTGAAACGCCTCCCAGAGGGGAGGGGGGTGAACAGTCTGTGGTTGGCGTGGGAATAATGTTTGATGATGCTGCGCGCCTTACGCAAGCATCGCGTAGTTTTCACCACCCTCTGCAGTGCTTTCCGGTCGTAGGCAGAGCAGTTGCCATACCAAACTGTGACACAGTTGGTGAGGATGCTCTCGATGGTGCAGCTGTAGAAGTTCACCAGGATCTGAGGAGACAGGTGGACCTTCTTGAGTCTCCTCAGAAAGAAGAGACTCTGGTGAGCCTTTTTGATCAGGGTAGAGGTGTTGAGGGTCCAAGAGAGGTCCTCAGAGATGTGGACACCCAGAAACTTGAAGCTGGTGACACGCTCCACCTCAGTCCCGTTGATGAGAATGGGTGTGGAAAACACTTTACCAATGTAAAATCATTTTTAACCTCTATTGTTCCATTTATCCACCCTCATCAATCACACACACACACACACTTTTTGATGGAGTTGTTTTGTGTTGTTTTCCACCTCACCTTAACCATCTCCGATCACTCCTTCTCTCCCCCTGTCCTTAGTGTTTACCTCCATTTACTCCTGTTTCTCAACCCTTTCCTCTTCCTCTAATTGTATCCCTCTGCCTTTCATCTCTTCTATTCTTTTCTCTCTCCACAGTCTTCCCTCCTCTTCCTTAGTCTGACAACATCACTGTTTGTGTCCTCCTTCTCTCCTGTCCTGCAGGCCTATACGTTCTATTTCTCCTCCACATCATCCTCTATCCCCTCCTCCCTCACTCATCCCGCTCCTGCATCTTTCCCCTTTCTTCTTCTACCCATGTTCATCCTTCTGTCCTCCCTCTTCAGTCTGCCTCCACCCCTCAATCTGTCTCCCCTTGCTCTACTCTTTCATCTTCTCGTCTCTCCATCCTTTCCCCCTACATTTGCCTCTGCTCTTCCTCATTTACTTTCTTGTTGTGTTCAGCTCTTCTTGTTTGGATGAGTTACAGCTCTATCTCTGGCACTTTTGTTCTTTTTGTGTTTGTTTCTGCAAATATAAAGCTCCCTGCCAGAATAAAAGGCTGTGCTATAAAGCAAGAATTTAAGCTTACTAAGACTTTGTTTTTCCTTTAAGTTTTTCACCGATGTGTATGTTGTAATATATTGCTATTGCTACTACCTTTTGTGACAGCAAATTAGGTAGTAGATCATTGCGTAAAAGACAAATAAGATGAAGGTTCCACTCTTTTCATCAGACTTCTTTTCTTCAAATTGCAGCAAATACACAGAGGAAACACTTTGCAGTGATAGAGATCTGTGAGCTAAATGACATGCAGTTCAGCACAAACAGAATAATTTGTGTAAATGTCTAAACACTTAAGTTTGACTTATTTTAAATGTACCAACAACAGTGTGTAGAAGTAAAGAAAATGAAATGTGATTAGATTTGTATATCTGTGAATTTGTGATGAAAGAATAATATTTTTAGCGCAGAAGCACTGCAAAACAACATTCAAAAAGCAAGAGAGAGTTTTGCCTTTGATTTAAAGGCATTGTGTGTTCACAGCATCATCTGAAAAATGTTCACTGACTTACTTTGTTTAGCAATTATAGTTAGATATACAGATATACAGTGAGTGGCAGTGGTGCAACAGATAAACTCATAAAGAAAGACGACAGTGGCAGGAGAAGTCGATGAGAAGGAGGGCAGTGAGTTTGTTCCCTCTTCGTAACCACAGAGGAGCTGGTGATGCTTGAAAGGAAACGTACTGTTCCAAAATGTGTCCTTGCTAAATTTTTCAGGAGTGCAGGTGAGCACACCCTCTATAAATAGTTCTATACAGATAGTTATCTGTGAAAATAATCCTTCATCACAAGCAGTAATTATGTTGGCTTTTACTAAAACATGTGTTGTTGCTGAGCTACAGCTCCCTTTTTAGTCGCTGTATCCGAGCAGCTTTTTATCTAAACAAAAAAAAAACACTTTGTGCATGTGACATAAGTCAAGAAAATAAAGGAGTGTATCTTATGAGAGTATTTTCTTGTCTTATGTCTGCGTTGTTTTCCCCTTGCATGTGTGTGTGGGAACCCTGCAGTAGTAGTGGTGTTATTTGGAAGTGGAGGCCGTAAGAGAGGCTGAACGGCTCTCCTTGTGAACGTCAAATCGCGCCACGCTCAGAGAGCCTCAACATCAGAGATGTACTACTACGTTGTCCACAATGGGGGGGATATATTTGGGAACAAAAACACCTCTCTACAAGAGTAATGGAGCCAGTTTACGATCTCTCAAGGGCACTTATGTGAAGACACTTTTGAAATAAAGGCATAATGTGCGGGGGAAGAGACAGAGAGAGACAGATCAATATGTGTATCGTCGGTGCAAAAAACAGCAGATCTCGAGGGATTCGAGAAGAGAGGTGTGTGTGTGTGCTGTCTGTTTGTTAGCCTGTGAGTTTCTGTGTGCAGTACCTTTTAAGTTCTGTATTTTTCCTGTCCTACTTTCAGTACTCTCTCCACCATGTTGCCTTTAAATGGGTCAGTGAGGAGAGCTGTTCCCCTCCCTGGGCTACACAGCTGATTAGCAGCACCCCTCACACAAAGAGACTTCCACAGAAGCGCAATGTGTGATTCTGAAAACAGTTAAAAGCCAAAGGTAAAGGGGCAATATAGCGGAGGAGAAGAGGGGAATTCCTTCACCAGGGTGAAGCGCGAAAGAGCATCTGCTGGGAGGCAATGAAAGACTAAATTTTTTTATTTAGGTGTAGAGGTGTGAAGGAATAATTCAAGTGGGGTATCACTCACCTAGAGATGCATTGTCAGATTGAAACAGGAAAGATTCTTCCCAACGCTGCTGCCACGAAGTGAAAAATACTGCTAGCTGTGTTTCTAGCTGTTTTCCATTCACATATTTGATGTGCATTTTGAAATATAGCATTAGAAAAGTTGAATGGAAACAGCTATATTTGATGAAACTTCCTCAATTCTGCAAAAACGGTTTATACGCCTGCTGAGGTGTTATTTGCCTTTGTCGAAAAAGAGTTGTTGAGCTAAATGATACATGAAAAATTAGTTCTGACGTAGAGAACATTTAACCTCACAGGACTGATCAGCTGTTTCCGCTGTCTTTGTCTTCCCGGATATTCCCATAATGTGTCTTCATCTCCAGACAGCATGAAAGATGGGCAATACTCGGTGACAGCAAAGAACAATTAAAACTTGCCCAATTGAACCAAATGGGGGGATTACAGCCATGCACTTAGCGCCAACGTCTGACAAAACTACGCTGTAGTCTAGTTTGTTCGAGCCAAACCAGTTGATGGACACATACCTAATTCGCATTTCTTTTTGCGCTTGACAATTGAATGGAAACACAGCTAATGTATGCTGTAGCATTAAGATTTCTCTGAAAAAGAACAAGGGGCCTACTGTAGCTCAAACACTGAAAAAAAAGCCTGAGATCAAAATAAAAGTGCAAAAGTTAATGGACAGGACTTTTGGCCATATACAGATATACAGATACTACAAATCTTGTGTTCCTTACATGTTTCCGATGTATTTTCCCATCCTGCAGGCAACCATTGGTTTTATTTCATTTTTGCACAATCTGAAAATCTATTAGCAGAAGTTGCTGGAGTTGTGTAGTTCATCACACTGAGCATCAGATTTGTATTTGTTTGTGTTAAAGTTACATTATTGTTTGACATTTTAAATAAATCTGCGCTTACAACTGAATTTTGGAGAAAAAAACAACTCAATATGTAAAACTGTGCCGTAGTGGCGGAGAAGAAGAAAAAAACATCCTTCCCTATGGTTACACACCTGCATAACATTACCATTGACATGGAAAAATTACTCACAGAAAAACTAAATGGAGAACAGTGATGGTCGAGTGAGGTAGATCTCTGATGGCATCAGAGTTGTTTGAGAGACATACTGAATGCAGCTGGTGAGTCAAAATGAGACTCGGTGCACATCAAAACCACTGAATAAGAGCTGTAATGGAGATCCAGTGTGGTGTTAAGATAGACCTCAGTAACAGCTTTGTCAATTGCCAGTGATGGAAAACAAGATGAGCACTGTTTTACCAAGACGAAGCCTGAGGGCACAGATGAGATGAAGAAGAAAAAAAAACTATTAATGGAACTGAGTCCGCTGCTGAGCCATAATGAAAGATTCTCTTTGAGCAGTATGCAGTGTAGAGGCTTGATCTACTTGAGTCAATATGGCTGACTGGAGTAACAGTGTGACATGGAGCTTGTTGTCCCTAAAGGTAGCCGCGGAGCCAGAGGTTTCTGTTTGAGAAATATGTCGACTTTAAACTGGATCTTGAGCTGTAACGGCTGACGAGAGGAAATGCAGTTTGATACTGCGTCTCTTTAAAGTAGGAAGTCACTGCTGGCAGGTGGTCATTAAAGCCACAAAAATACAGGCGAGAAAAAAAAGCTCCATCAACATTTTGTTTGCCCTGTGTGACATGCTGCTGCATTTTGAAGCTCATCTTGTGTCAGAGATTTGTGGCACTGTTGTAAAGGGAGACCAATAGCATTGATTTATAAAAAAAAAAATAATCAAAATGACAAAATATTGTGAAACAAAGTTTCAGCCCGAAAGCAAAACATGTGTTTCCCATTGTCTTCGTGACAGGGAGCATGGGTGGCTCAGGTTCAAAGTGCACTGGTCGGTCGAGGCACCTGAACGGCGGCAGGTATGGCCTGTGTGTTACGCCAGGTACTTGGACAAAATAAAAAGCTAAAACTGTAGCGTAGCAAAAGGTGAATGGTAAAAATGATTACAAAAAAGTGCCTTGTCCCCGCTGTTTTTGTATAGGTAAAAACCATTAGCTTGTCTTTTCCTTTTGACACAAAGATTTCCCAGGATCTTTGAACACAGCATACGTTTTTCTTGGAGCAACATTCTAAGCTCTGACGTCAGCAGGAAACTTGGCAGCCGTTGTAAGTAAGGGACTTACCGTACTGCGTGGGTAATACTGACATAAAGAGCAATGTCTCTTTTTACGTCTCTCTGTTTCTCTTGTTTTCATATCAAAGATAAACACCTTGAAGTCCCTTTACATGTTATCTCTCTCTTGCACACCATTTATACAGTTTTTATGTGTTTATTTCTGTATGAAAGAGGGATCATACAATACCACACATAATACTTTACATCGTTTTACATCATAGAAGGAGAATGTGCTCTTTAAAGGAAACCCACTACACACACACACACGCAGTCATCACGACTCGAATTGATTGAGTGAAAAGAGTGAATCACTCAGACACACTTGTCTCATCTGACTGTCCTTTTTCTGTCTTTCTTTTTCTTTCTTTCGTGGTACCAACAGTTCCATTTCTTCAGTCAATGCAAAAATATCAGATCAAACCTTGCATAACCTACTGTAATGACCAAAAACTTTAAAAAGTGACGGTAGAGAAATGTCACAAGATCAGACCGGACTCATGTTGCCACTGTGCAAGATCCACAGTAATGAGGATAATTGAACTCCATTCAGTTTAAAGTCTTTCAATTACTTTCTTTCATTCACATTTAAATCAGAAGTATTGTTTCCTGTTTAGGGGGTTGTCAAAAACCATTCCTTTCTTTTTCAAAGGATAAAACAGACGCCAAACAATCTTTTTGCAAGTTTGGAGTCATATACTGTCATGAGTGATTGAATGAATGAGACAGTTCTAGTAAGGGGCAGTTTCAATGTGACAAAGAAATAAGTACCCGTTGAATGAGTATTAAATGTTCTATCAAAGCTTGTGACCACCAGCTATGGACACAATTGTCATAGAATGGTTGAGGATCCAAGAGCTGGAGGTGCTGAATGATTAAATGGATCCTCCACAGGTTACGCTGAGGGAAATATTACCTATCATTGCAAAAATCCTTCATGTTTCCATCCCGCAGAAATTGCGCAATGGGGCAATCTTAATTTATAATGTGAAACATCATACCCAAAGAATAAATTAATGTTTGTAGTGGAAGTTTTTCTTGTTAGCAGCAGGAGTGTGGATCAAAAACACAAGAATGAAACCAATAAAGACTTACTTGAGAATTAAACCAAAGTTTGATCTTTGAGTATTTATTTACATTTGCAAATGCAGAGAAAACAGTTTCACAGGTACCATAACACATCTGAAAGGGTCTTCTGCTGAAACAAAGTTCAGCACATCTTTATAGTAGAAACTATCCTCAAATCCTTTTACAACCTTCCCTTCTGCTCCTGTTCCTAACTTTAGCCTAAACACCTGTTTATCTCAGAAGACAGAAAGAGACAGTTGAAATGTTATGGCCCTTTTCACCCTTATCTGCTAAAAGTAAAACAGTTGTGAGGGACTGAGGTCCTTTAAGAAAAAATTAGCTTCAACTAGGCTCAAGGTTTACGATGCCAGCTGTTTCTCCTTGGAGTCTCTGAGTCTACACAAAAATAGGAATATAAGAAAATCTTGTAGAATCTTAAACAATCATGTTAAAATAAAATTCTGCTATTACTTGTTTTTGTATAGACACAGGGTCACTAGCTGATATGGATTTATTATCTTGCTTAAAGTCCACATAATAATAAAAAAGTTAAAACTTCATATCTCCACTTTTCTGTATAACTCCCCCTGACAGCCTGGCAATGTCCTCTGTGGTTACCATGACTGATGTTGGTGGTCCGTCTGCCAATCAGCTGTCATATCCTGTATGTGTGACTGCCCGTCGTTGACACTGACAGTTACCAAGATGTGACACACACACACACACACACACACACACACACACACACACACACACACACACACACACACACACACACACACACACAGTGTGTAAATATGTGTGTGCATATGAACAAGCCATCACTCAAGCATATGTCTATGTAGATACAGATAACGGTGTGACTTGATTTGTAAGCTCTGTACATCTTTACATTTACATCCAAGATGCACATACACACAGACACACATGCATTAGTATACAGGGAATTCATTTTCCCAGATAACAACTCACATAGACAGACACAGATAAGACATGGAGTATTACAAAGTAAAATCTCTGTTGCTCTGTAAAGCAACTAATGGCATTCTTTTTGCTTAAATATCTACATTTGAGAGAGAAAGGCAAAAAGAAAGACAGGCAGAGAGACTGACGGGACAGGGAGTGAGGAAGAGGGAGAATGGAAAAAAGGACTGAGAGAAAAGAGGGGAAGCACCAGACAGCCATGAATGGAGACAAGCGGGGAGAGATTGAAAGTGAAGGATTGAGAGAAGAGAGAATTCAAGGGAATGACTAAGATGATGACTCAGCCGTGAAACAGAGAGCGAATCTGACAGAGCGAGCAAGAGAATTAACCAGAGAGAGAGAAAGGGTCAGAGGTCACGATACTGAGCAAGAGAGGCACGGGTCTCATGAGAGAAAGAGAGAAATTAAAGGGTGTACCCAGCCAGATCCATTTACTGTGTTCTCCTCCCCTGTGCTGCTTACTGAATGGATGATTCTCAGGCGGGCTGTGCCATTCTGTTGGTGTTTGTGCGTGGTGTTTTTTCTCTGCTGGCTGTCCTACCTTCAAGACTTGAAGCCTGATGTGTTTGTGGTCCATTACCTCCTATGTTCGTCCCTCCATCCTTCCTTCCAGCTGTTCTCCTCTACCACTCAGACTTTCTCTCTTTCTGTCTACTCTTTTTCCCTCTGCCTATATTTTCTGTTGCTTTATTGACGTTATGATACGGGTTTATGCATGCTGATGTGGATATCGGACTCAAAATGTATATTATTTCCAAGTACCATCAAACACATGATTTAAAGCCCTGATTAAATTACATGTCTATAAGTGAGATGAGAAAACTAGTTACTGTATACCATTAAATAAAAGTCGTTAAGAGCATTAGCAAGAGCAAACAAATAAAAGCCAATCACTAATTCTGTCTCTAAATAATTTCAACTCTAATTTTTACGTTACTTTCAATGAACATCAACACTTTCAGTGTATATTTCACATTGAAAGCCCAGCAGGAAATAGAGGGACAATGTCCTTTGTGCCACTGGATTTGAATCTGCAATAGGTGCAGAAGGTGTTGAGTATTACGTAGCTTAAAAGCGATGAAAAAAGTTGAGTGCAGTGTTGAGTTTATGTTAATGACATCAGCAGTAAATTAAAGGTGCTCTAAGCGATGTCACGCGTTTTTTAGGCTACAACATTTTTTTGTCACATACAGCAAACATCTCACTATCCGCGAGCTGCCTGTCCCCTGAACACACTGTAAAAAAAACATGGTCTCTGTAGACAGCCCAGGCTCCACAAACGCCAACAAAAACAATCTGTGCCAACCTGCACCACGAAACATAACAGTGTTCCAGCGTTCCAGCCAATAACCGATAAGAAGGATTTTGGGCTGGGGGTTGGGGGGTTAGTGCACGGAAGCACAGAAGGGAGGGGGAAGGGACGGGATGATGAGGAGGAGGGAGGGGCGAGCTAGTCTCGTTTTGTTTAAAAATACTGTGAACGTCAACAAGAAGTAACGTCACCCAACATCGCTTAGAGCACCTTTAAAACACAACTGGATCAGGAAACGGGGAGATCTTAAAAGTCTCATAAATATGATACCCATCACTTCAGTAGTCAGTGAAAAACTGAGAATTTCATCCTGACTAATGAACCTCTTTTAGGAAGGGTTTTAAGGCAGTGTGAGCCAGATTTCATTACAGTTTTTACAGACTGGCACCCCTGAAGCAGCTGTTAGCTGTGAGTAAAACCCTCCCACTCAGCACTTCGATGGTTTGTCCTTTCTGCTACTTGATATACAACTAACAATAAAAACACATTCAGCAGCTTTGGTCAGGAAGCCTCCATCGTATTGGAGATGGACAACATTTACTGCACCAATACCTGTTCAGTATAACAGAAACTCATACTATTTCAGTCTTTAACTTTAATTTCTATCACTGTTATTACAGAACATTGTTTATTCTCTTTGATTGCAGCGATGTAGTTACGGTCAGGGATAATAGTCCATATCTACTTGTCGAAATGATTCCTATGTTAAAGCTATAGTTTGTAGTTTCTGTCACCCCCATGAGGAATTCTATGCAATGGCAACAACCCTGTCGGCGCATCCACATTAGCTTTGTATTAGTCTCGCTTTGCCAGACCCTCTTCCAAAGATCGCTGAAGGAGGGTCTGGCTACTCCACATAGCAATCATGGATAGGAGGAAAACGTGCTCTGGTTTATTGGCATTTCTTTAAACCAATCAGAATCGCCATGGGCAGCGCTAAGCTCCGCACAGAGCCACTGCAAAATAGTCGTGCAAGAGAAAACTGGACATATAGTCCAGCTAGGTGTCTCAATTTACCCTGCAGAGATCTGAGGAGCAGTTAACAATAGTCCTCATGAATCCACCAAATTTAAAATTCCAACACAAAGAAAGCGAAAGGAAACGGAAAATGCATGCATCCGGCGGAATTTCCTGCGTCACCGGAGCAATCCTGGAAGTGATACGTCAAGGATATAGACCAGCTTTGTATAAACTCATTTGGCAATGGCTTGAATGTAACGGACGTTCATTAACCCTTTGGGGTCCGAGGGTGTTTTCAGACACACAGATGACTTTGGCATGCTCTGAAATTGTTGTCAATTTGAACAAATGTAAGCAGTATTTTCAAAGTACCATGACTTTTTTATATTTAGCACAACCTTTATGCACCAAATGAAATAAAAGAAATCTGTGCCTATATCTATTTTTAGTTTTATAGTCCAAGCTGAAGGCAAAAAGAAGCAAATGGAGAGTGATTTCAGACTTGCTAAGCAGCCATCACAGTCCTATTTTGAGTTGCTGCATTACATTTTAAGCACCACTCAGGAAAACACACACACACACACACACACACACACACACACACACACACACACACACACACACACTCTCTCTCATATGCACATGCTCAGATAAATGATGTCCTTGTGTAATTCAGACGTGGGTGTTCAATTAGTTCTGTCAGTAGCATGTTGTTCATCTGCTCAGCTCAGTGGGAAACAAGATGAGCAATGGCAGTGTGGAAAGACACACACACACACACACACACACACGCTGCATTTATCTCATTGTACACAGTGACAAATCTCGTCAATAAAAGCTCTCAGAGAGCGAGCCAGGTAGAAAGAAAAAAAGAGAGAGAGAAACCAGTTAGCACCACATACAAAGCACATCCACATCCTAACATGCCTACACACACACACACACACACACACACACACACACACACACACACACACACACACACACACACACACACACACACACACACACACACACACACACACACACTCACACCCTCATGGTTATAGCATTCATAGTGCTAAATCTGAGCAACAATGGCCCTCCAAAACACCAGAAGAGAGTGAGCAAGAAACACATAGAGAGGGAGAGAAAGTGATGGATGGCTTAAGTAGAGTGAGGTGGGAACAAGCAAAAAGGTTAGGATTGGACTGTACCAGGATATAGAGTGGGGGTGAGAAAGAGAGAGAAATGATAGAGAAAGGAAAGTATAGAGAGACAGGGACTGAGAATACACAAAAAGACAGACTTGACTCAATATATTTTGTTAACAGTTCCTTTTTCACTGTATATGTTTGTGTGTATCTAAATGTGTTGTGTCGTACTAGTGATTGGATCAATATATGTGTCAGTTTGTGTACAGTTGCTGGACAAATGTTGCTGTGTTTTGGATGGACACTTTCATTTTTAAGTTGGCAGACAATGTGCAAACTAAACTTAAAAAAAATAAAAATAGCAAACGGGACTTTTACATTTGAATTCGATATTTATTAGCTTATTTCTAATAAAAATGATATAGAAATTTGCATGATGACAGGATTCTCGTTTGTGACTGCCAACCATCAAAACCACTGAGCGGGATGTAACATACTATTGGCTAAAATACACCACAGACATGAAAAACGTGGCCAGATGCACTGGAATGGTTTCCTCTGATTGGTGCTTTTTATCTCTGGACTTCTATAGTGTGTGTGTGGAACTAGAAAAATCCAGCTGCAACCAACAGCTTAGTGGTTTGCATTCTGCTGCTCTCTCTCTCTCTCTCTCTCTCTCTCTCTCTCTCTCTCTCTCTCTCTCTCTGCCTCCTCTTATTATTCTCTGTTCCACTCTCTTCCTTTCCTCTATCTCCCGCTGCATAATTTCTCTTTGTGATTTTCAAATGCTAATACACTACTTGTTTCCCTTTCTGACAGACTAACTAGCACCACATTACTCTGTATAGTAATTTCCATTATTCAGACCACAGTAAATCAGAAACACAGCTCTCATACCAACAGCAGTTGTCTGTCCCCCTGCTGGGGAGTTGTGGGTATTGCACTTGGATGTTGCCTCTGTCCGTGGTGCTGATCTCAGCTGTTTCTGGACTGCTGCGTGAATGAACATCTAGTATCATGTTCTCAATGAATCGATTTTAATAATATGCCTTGACTTTAATTGATATATATAGCGCAATTTATTTTATAATCTCTAGCAAATACCTTGACACAGTACCTTTTATACACTAGCAATGGTGGTGGTAAGGCAAGATGAAGGGTCACTGTGTCAGACGTGTTCTGTGGAGGGATGATTTGAAAACGTAACAAAAGAAGCCATAGTTAGGTCCTCATGAATTAAATTACACAATCAGCAATGGCTTTGGTCAAGGTTGCCTATGAGGCAACCTTGAGATTAAGATAGTGACAGGCAGGCTTTGCACAGCCACACATATTCACATGTATTATGTCTTGACTTGCAATTTGCTTTTAAGGACTTGTGACTATGAGTTAACTTAGATTTGCCCCCAAGGAATTGAAACTTGAATTGAGATTAGCACTGACAGACTTGAAACTTGACTTTGACTCTCCCACAAATACCTAAAAACATGGTCAAATCAAATTATACATGTTTTTGAGTTTTCTAAACCTTTGGCCAACTGCTAAATGAATATTGGAAGAAACACACCCAAGCAGTGTATTGACTCGCAGTCTGCTTGTTGGTTCCAAACTAGAAATAAAAGAGATGACAGTGATGGGGAAATAAGAGGGATGAGATCAAGAGGGAGAGACATTAGAAAACGAGAACAAGATAAAAGAAAAACATGAGAGTGAAAACTGTATCTCAGCAGGGAGTGTGTGCAGCTGTCAAACTCCTGCTGTAGCCTCATATTTATAATAGATCACTATATTTAGGGACACATCTCTTCAGCAGACTGTCATCTCCACGTCGCTCCTTGTCCACGGCTCAAATTACCATCTTCACAAATAGATACTGTGCTTTCCTCCACTTTATTATGTTAATAGTGTCGGTAGCCAATGGGATGTCTGTTTTTTCTGAAGTATAATGGATGTTGAATAACTGTCTCAACTAGACCTTTTTAAATGTTGAAAAAGCCCAGAGAGTTGGAAGTGAAGAAAAGAAACACACATACACGTAAAATAAGTGGGATGAGACTCATTCACAATATTAACCAGTAATGTAGAACAGTTACGTGGATGTGTAATGTTATCCACCATTTTAGGCTAATTCAACTCTCTTAGATGTAATTCTTTACTGTCTGCCACAGTAGCTCTAATTTGCTAGATCTACTGTAATGTATACATAAATATGTAATTTTAAGGGAAAAGGGCATTCATATACTGTATGTGGTTTTGGTTATTTTCCCATTGTTTGTTTTCACATAACATCACCCATACGGCAATGATAGCTAAAGTTAAGAAGTCATCAATCATTTACGTATAGTGTAAAATATTACAACAAGTGCATGTGTTTTAATGAAATCAAGTATAAAAATAAAAAAGAATGACGGAGAGAGTTTTATGGCAAACAGAAAGCGAGGAAGAGAGAAGAGCAGGTGTACTTTGTCTGTGACTGAGAGGGAAACCAGTTAGCACACATGCAAAGCACATCCACATCCTAACATGCCTGCAGACGCACACACACACACACACACACACACACACACACACACACACACACACACACACACACACACACACACACACACAAGCATACTTACTCCTGTGCACACATGCATAAAACAATAAGAAAACCCCCCTTGGAGCACTTTGGCTAATCAAATTACAGTCCAGGCTTCATGAATCCAATTGGAGAAGAGTCCGCCCTGTGACTGACCAGTCAGCTCTCTTGGATAAAAAAACTTCTTGTACTGGAGTGTGTTTGTGTGCGTGTGTTTGTCCACGAGCGTTGAAAGGCAGTACACTTCTTGTGGAGTTGAAGGTAGCTTTAACACTAAGTTGTCCCAAAGGAGAAATAAAAGTGTAGTGTAACGCTGTATTTGTGTGTGTGTGTGTGTGTGTGTGTGTGTGTGTGTGTGTGTGTGTGTGTGTGTGTGTGTGTGTGTGTGTGTGTGTGGCATGCTACTATTTGTGTCAATAACAATAAAACATAGGGCTTGGGATCTGACAATAGCTGCTCATGGTCTATTCAAGCTGGCAATGCTTCATTGTCAAAGAAACGTTGAACGCTAATTTTATTCCATTGATTGACTGACTCAGTCCAATGCAACTGAGTGGACTGCCAACATCTGAGTTGTGTGTGTGTGTGTGTGTGTGTGTTTGTGTGTACCTTTCACATCTGTCTCTGTAAGGGCCAGTTTTAGACCTTGAGAGTGAGGGCTCTTACAGAGCTGATTAAGGGTAAATCTTGTTTATTTAATCCATTCAAAAACGTGTAAAAACGATGCTGGAACGTCCTGGAATCCTGTCGTCACTATGAGGTTGCCCGGCAACCAGTGGAGACTGTCCCCGTGGTATTGATCTTCTCGTCTAACTCTTGGCAAGAAATAAGCAGATTGCCCAAAATGTTGAACTATTCCTTTAAAGGTCCTATGACATGCTGCTTTTTGGATGCTTTTATACAGGCCTTAGTGGTCCCCTAATACTGTATCTGAAGTCTCTTTCCCGAAATTCAGCCTTGGTGCAGAATTACAGCCACTAGAGCCAGTCCCACAATGAGCTTTCCTTAGGATGTGCCATTTCTGTGTCTGTAGCTTTAAATGCTATTGAGGAGGAGAGAGGGGGGGCAAGGTGGAGGGTGGGGGTGTTGCCTTGACCAACTGCCATGCTTCTCTCATTTGCAAGCCATGATGTCCCTCTCTTTCTTTCTGTTTTTTCTTAAGATTTTCTTTTGGGGCTTTTCTGCCTTTAATTTTTTGACAGGAGAGCTATGTGATAAAGAGGAGAGAGAGGGGGAAGACATGCAGGAAACTGTCACAGGTCGGATTCGAACCTCTGCGTCGAGGCATAAACCTCTCAGTACGTGTGCGCCTGCTCTACCCACCGAGCCAACCCGGCCACCTCTCTCTCTTTTTCATGGGCGGGCCAAATTCTCTGGGCGGGCAAAGCAGAGAAAGGGGAGGTAACCTTCCCCCTTACGACATCATAAGGAGCAAGATTCCAGATTGGCCCATCTGAGCTTTCATTTTCTCAAAGGCAGAGCAGGATACCCAGACCTTGGTTTACACCTATTGCCATTTCTAGCCACTGGGGGACCATAGGCAGGCTGGGGGAACTCACATTAATGTTAAAAAAAAAACTCATAAAGTGAAATTTTCATGCCATGGGACCTTTAAGACTCGGTTTAAGGGTTAAAATTAGACTTGGGTTTAGGCTACGTTTAGAATAACGTCTAGGGTTGCGAGGGTTATATAGAAGGTCAATGAAGGTCCTCACAAGTATAGACATTTGTGTCTGTATATGGAATAACACTCATTTCTTGTTTTTTTTTACAATTTTTTTGGGCATTACAGCCTTTAATGGAAAGGACAGCTAGATATGAAAGGGGAGAGAGAGGGGGAAGACATGCAGGAAAATCATCCAGGTCGGACTCAAACCTTGGACCCTCTGCGTCGAGGTATACGCCTCTATATATGTGCGCCTGCTCTACTAACTGAGCTAACCAGGCGGCCTCGTTTCATTTTTTAAATCTCTAAAGTATTAGTGCAGGTTGTGTTTGTGGTTTTACTAACCATGATGTGATTACAACAGAGCTGTCACCTTCTATCTCTCTTCCCTCTCCCTTCATCCAGTTCCCCTTTTCCTCAGTTTTCCTGCATTTCAAAACAACAGATGTTGAACTGAAGCCTAAATCCAAACAATCTCCTCCTACTGCACTTATCCATTTTAATTCATGCATCCAGTCCATCTCTCAATTCCCTCCCTTTTTCCATCTATCCTCTCCCCTGTCTGCTTTGTTTACTTCATCTCACCTTTGACTCCTAACTGCATTGTAAAGCTGTGCTGTCACTCATGAATAATTATGTGCTACATGAAAACAGACCGCAGGGACTTAAGGGTGACTTCCCTGTGTATTTGCGTGCTCAGCGTAATCTTGTCACCATCTAATGTTTGGATAATGGAAAAAATGGCTCTCCAATTTTGTATCATTTTTCACATCAAGCCTCTGAATTACTTCTGCAAGTTTGTCCTCACATGACATGAAAGAAAATATGCAAATTGTGATTTGGTAGGTCTGTGGAAATAAACTCCTTTTACATATAACGTGTTTGCAACTACCTGTATGCAACGCAGTCTACCTGTTTATTTCTCCTCAGTGTGCAGTTTCAGAAATGTGGATGCTGCTCCTGTTCTTCCATGCCTCCCTTCCCATTTCCTCTCTACTGATTGCACTGTCAGGGGTCTTCCTACCCATGTGTGTGAATTAATGGTTATTGGTTATTGATCTGTGAACAGCCGCTTCCTCTTTATTTCAGTTCTTTAGATCATAGAAAAACACGAATAGACTTAATCTAACATAAACACATCTTTACACAATCTGAGGAGTTTTGTCAATAAAATTATTTTGTATAACCTTCATTTGCTGAGTTTAGATAATGTGATGGCTTGTCTAAATGACAGTCTTTCTCTTTTCTTCTATGATTTCTGTCTTCACGTTTGGTTGGCCTCGCAGCAGTGGGACAGCAGTTTCTGGTTAGGCTCTCTCTCTCTGTGTGCTCTGTGTAAAATGATAAAATGATTGGGGCAGAGCATTCACACTGACACCTAATCAATGCCTATCTCTGCTGCAGCGGCAGATAGACAGTGTGTCATCAGTGCCCAGAGATGACAAATAATCACTGTGAAGTCACTGTGTTGTCCCTGCAGCTACTGCAGATCCTCCAACAACCAGGCACTGAATGCACACTGCCATACATGGACATACAATCAAATGCATGATACTCCTGGTAAATATTCTTAAACATTCCTGTTAAAAAGCCCATAATAGTCAACTGCACTGTAGGAAGAAAAAAAATAAGTAGTCAGGGTTACATATTATTTATATTTTTGTCTAAAGCTCTTCTGCTATTCCTTAAATCCCTTTTGCAGCCCCCATTTTTAAACCTAATCTATCTTTCTCGTTATCTCTGTCTCACATTTGCATATGTAAAATGTGCATACATTAACACAAACTCAATGGTAGTATTTCTTACTAATGTATCAAATTATAAAAGCTAAATTGAACGTTCCTCAATTTTATAGCTGCTCAATCAATTTTTCAATTTTGAATATGCCAACTGTTACGTGAAAAAAATAATGTATATTCTGAGAAATATAGATAGATTAAGGTGATGGAGGCTGCACTTACAGTTTACTCTTTTGAATTTAAATATGCCCACTGTTACATAGAAAAATATATTCAGAGAAATGGGGAAAGAGACATTTTGTGCGGTAGAGAAAAATGGAAAAAAGGGGGAAAAAGAGAAAGATGATGGAAATAGTTAAGAGCAACAGGAAGGGAGTAGACACAGAGACAAGAAACAATTTAAGGGACACTGAATGTGAAAGGATAATAAAAGAAAAGGGGGAAAAAATAGACAAACAGCTGCAGTTTGATTCATCTGGAGCCCCCGTCTCTCAAAGCAGGTGGATAATTCCACAGCACAGTGTGAGCGCACTCCTACAGAGAGATCTGATTGGATGGGAAGTTAAGGGTCCCTGCTTTGTGAGTGTGTTTTTGTGTGAGTGCGCATACACTGTGTGCAAGATTGTGTCTATGCAGATGTTTAAATATGTATGTTTCTGCATGGGTGTATGTATGTGTGCTGGTGATGGAAGTGTGTGTTCTATGTGGTATGTCACAATATTAGTGAGGTTGGGGGGTCAAATGTTGCACAAACATCACCCTGCAGCTGCAGTGTACACACGCAGATACACACAGTGGATGCCTGCTGTGTACAGTAACAGGGATGTCACTGTTTAGATTGTGGTCTTTTACAAGGATTCCCGGGCTTTAATGGAGCATGACTCTCGACTGAGGTCTGAACATTTTGCAGCTCAGCATCTGAAAAACCACATGTATGTTATTTTGGGAAAGAACCACAGATTTCTTTTCTTCTTTTTCTAACAATTTGATGGGGCCAGTTGCTCAGTACTGTGTATTGTCAGTGCTAACAGCTACAGGCCTCCTCAGGAGACTCCAGGCCAGCCAAAGGAATCACTGGGTTACTTTTCTGTAGCCTTGCTAGCTAGTAAAACATGTACTGTAAGAAGTAGTTTCTTCTCTTATACCAAACCAATCTTTACAAAAACTGAATCAAACCCACAGCAAATGGTGATTTGCTGTGGGCAAAAGCAGAAGGTGCACCCATCCTTCCCTGCAGGCACCCCCAACCAAGCAGAAGAACCAACTGAAGCTGTACCTGTTGAAGTGCCCTTGAGCAAGACACTGACTACCATAAATAGTACAGTGCAGACTGACCCAAATTTTGTTTGGCTGCACAGTGTGTGCAATTTTAGAGGCTGACTCAGCATGCTGTTAGCCAGGGTCAAAACATACACACACACACACACACACACACACACACACACACACACACACACACACACACACACACACACACACACAGAGAGAGAGAAAGTGAGACATTGAAGGACAGACGACATTGACCTTTACACACTGTTTCTGTGAGTGTGTGTGTGTGTGTGCGTGTGTGTGTGTGTGTGTGTGTGTGTGTGTGTGTGTGTGTGTGTGTGTGTGTGTGTGTGTGTGTATGTGTGTGCGTGCGTGTGTATTACTGCTGGGAGCCAGGTGGACCTTTACAAAAGTCAACCTTTAAGTCATATGAGAACACATTCAACTCATAATTAGTACATTTTCATTTTCGGTCTAATAATGAATCTATTTATACACTATGTTTATATTTATCCTGACAGCTTAGGTATTGTGATACTCAGTTGTTCTTATAATTAACCCAAACAACACATATATCAAAACTACTGCAGCTAAAGATGGGATACAATAACACAATTTTCCAACATGTGTGAGTGTAATTATGTTTATGCTAATTTTGTATATTAGCAGGTAATATTGAATCAGTAAACAATGCATTTTCCCTCTTTATTTGTTCTTTTTAGTTCCCAGTAGAGGAGTTGATGGTGAAAAAATATGTTCTTGTTGTAGGATGACTTGTTGGTAGTAAAGCAATAACTCACTGCTCATTAGGAGAAACTTCATTCGTTAATTATGCTTTAAGTCATTGCTTCTGAATCATATTCCACACAAGAAATTGGCTCCAGTTTCTGATAAGGGCCACTAACGCTATTACGCTAATACAATAATGTGTTTTTGCATTTTAGGTAGCTTTAAGGAATTAGTTGAAGATTAAATGACGTGTAATGACGTGACAGGTACAGTTTATGTTTTTTTCCCCTCTCTGTTTTGTACTCAGGAGCAGTCATGTCTGACCCTGCCAGCTTCACTCTCACAGTTGCTCTTTTAAAAAGACGACGCTTGTGTTTTTGTCTAAATGTCAACACGGCATCAGCTTTGTTCTGGGGAGGCAGTGATGCTCTTTGCACACAAACACACACACACACACACACACACACACACACACACACACACACAGAAATCCTGGCCCCAAAGCATTTCTCAGCCAGAACTGCCAGTTCCATGAGGCAGAACTAATTCACTGTACATTTTTGGAATCCGCCTCTCTTTTTCTCTTTTCTCTCTTCTTCCTCTCCTCTCGTTTCTTCTCTCTCCCCTCATCCTCCTCTCATCTCTCTTTCTAATTCGTTAATATCCTTATCCTCTGCCTCTTTCGTTCTGACGTTTGGCCTTTTTCTCTCATTCTCTTCTCCCTCCTCTCCTTTTTGTTCTGTCCTCCATTTTACCCATCTCCTCATACGTCCTCATACTTTCCTAACTTTTTCTCTCTTTCAATCCTGTTTTCAGTGCAATGTGCAATATCAAACTATATTTCCCTTTCTTCAACACAAATTGTTCAACCTTTTTGAGATCCTGCGTCGTTCCATCACAAACACTGTATTTTATCTATTCTATTCCACCAAAATCTAGCTTGTAAGTAAATTCCATTTCAGTCTATAAAACATTTGACTGTTGGGTCCGTATTGCTCGTATTGTGCCTGGATTGATTCATCTCTAGTGTGGTGCAATAAACGGGAAGAAATGAAAGACGTTCTTATTTTCCTCTCCCTCAACACCCTCTCATTTAGTTCTCTGCAATCATTCTCACTGTTTTACATGTTTTTATCTCCCTGCAACACTCCATCTTCTCTGCCGTCCACCCCCACCTCTAGTTATTTTCCATTTCTCAGCCTCCTCATCCCTCCCTTCCATCTCACTCACACATCTCACAGTGGAAGACTTTCCCTCTCCTTGCTCTAAGCTCTCGGCTAAACTTTCCTCAAGATTTCTCCCTCCAACTTCCTTTCTAGCATCTGTCTGATCATGTCTCTTTCTTCGCCCTGCGGGATGAGCCAGCAATCTCCCCTACCCATAATGCTCCTGTCCAATTGAGGACTGCCTCCTGCACTTCAAAGTACACATTTCAGCACTTCAAAGGGCTGCAGTCTCTCTCATACTAAAACCAAGGCCAGATCAATTAAATCCTAATAATACCCAGCATACCCCCTCCCCTCCCACCACCACCACTGATGATGAGGTTCAAATCTGGGTACACACAGCGAGGCAAGAACTTTAACTCTGTAAACTATTGTGTCTCCACAGAGTTTGTGTTGTAGCTCTGCGGATAAAAACAAGAAAATAGTACTAGCATCTTTAATATGTCTAAGAATAGAAGTGCAGTTTTGGAAATGTTTGTGAAGTCATATTATTAGGCAGGAAGATACAGAGCAGTTTGCTAAGTATTACAGCTTATGTATAGTTTTATATAACACAGCAGGTTATTCAGCAGCAAAAACTCAGTCAGTCAGTGTTTGGGTGTAATAACCAAAAGCCTCAAGTTCAGAGAGAGTTAGCAAACTTATTTGATGATGTAGCTCCATACGGGGCTTATTTCTGCCAGCAGTCTCTCTGGATGGTTTTCCTCTTTAAAGCTTTGAAGCATGAAGTTGTAATGTTTAACACAATTGCAAACAGCTGCCCACACAGAGCAACATTAACATTCAGTTGGACGTTTTGTCCACCTGAGAAAGATATCTGGCTTTTTAGCTGCTAAATGTGCCAGCTAGCTAACGTTACGTACACTGACCTTGCTGAAAACAAAAAGTTTGACTGAACCAAACAGTAAATATGCAGCAAAACCAAAACAATGAGCTAAAAGAAGCTAAATAAAACTCTGTTGGTTAGTGATAATTCTCAGTGACCATTTTCACATCAAACATTGTATTTTGATTCATTGCTAATACAGGAAATAATGAGCAGTGGATTTTCCAGCAATGTAGGACAAACCTTGCACAATGTACAATATGATAAATCATTTTTAAGGTGTTAATTTGTTTCAATGACAAAGCCTTATGTAGGATAAAGCAGTAGTGGAAGTTAGTTGACTTCATGTTTCCTGTTGACCCAGCGCTGAGGCCCACTGTTGCGTTGCCCTGTTTTGCTGCTGGCTAGATGCCATCCTATTACTGCAGGAGTCAAAATCCTCTCATCCCTGCAGCCTACAAACACACACACACACACACACACACACACACACACACACACACAAAAACATTACACACACAACTGCATGTACAAACTCTTGCAGGAATACACACACATGCACTGCAAAGAGTGTACTGTTGTCCCCTGTGCTTGATTGGTGTTTATTTGTGTGCACGTTTTTGTGTGTGATTATGTCTTTATGCCTAAGTCAGTCCCAATGAGACAGCAAGCTTGGTAAAATTAGCTCTCACGACAGATTTGTGGGTCAAACTCTGAACAAACCGTGGCGCGCCTTTAGTCTGTTTCCGTCTCTCAAACACAAAGGCTTCCTCCTTTAAGCCTGCTTGTCACAGTCAGGTTTAAATCCCAGCTCTGTCTGATCTGGGATCTGGGCAAGAAAACTCTCCTTCAAAAGCTAATGTCACTTCTACCCACTGCAGTGGAGCTGCTCAAGGGCCAAAAAAAACAATCTCCAGTGAATAAATAAATCAATGTGAAATTCAATTAGTTAAGTGTTTATTCTTCTTCCAGTGGCCTTAGTTTGATTTATTTCTCCTTTGTCTCTGTCCACCTCTTTCTAATAAAAGACAGGTGAAGTCCTATAAAGGTCCTACCCATTTAATGCCTTCCTTTATAAATATACAAAAATGATTCAAATGACCCTCTTCTGAATTGCGTCCTCTATGAATAAAGTTTGGTTAGGTTTAGTGATAAAAAACGACTTGGTTAAGGGGAAAGATTCCGGTCACAGTTAAACACTGACTGTTGGCAGAACATGACAGAAAGCAGTTTCCTCTGTCCAAGTCACATGCTTTTTTGACACAATATTTTCCTGGCATACAAGTCATAATTCACACGGCTACTAAAGGTCGTTGTCAATTAAATGTCAACAAACGTTGTTTGAGGCTTTTTTTTTTGACAAATGTGGGTTTTCTTGTGAGGACTGTCGCCTCAAACATGTATTTTTTCTTATTTCTACACATTTAGTACACAAGATAGAATATATAAGTTAATTTTGAGTTGGTGGAACATTGGTGTTTCTGCTACGCTGCTTGAACATCTGATCCATCTTTCAGCCTGCTCGTTATAATGCTTAGCACTTTGCTTCTAATTCAGACTCGCTGCTTCTTTGTGATCAAGCTATTTAAGGCATATGATGGAACTCCCTCTTTAAAGGTTTAATCTGAAATCAGAGAATAATGCTCACAGTTGTAGTTTTGGCTAATGTCAGAATTCATCATCATGGCAGCTATAAATTCACAACATATGCTAATGAGGTCCTCCTACAGTATCAGCAGGGAAAAGAGGTGGGCAGTTCAAGCTCATCTGGGTTTGATGTCGGCTCTGTGAAAAATTGCTGGCTGGCTGGCCCGAGACAGGAAATGGGTAGGAAGTGAAAGAGGTGACGGTTTAATGTGGGCAATAAAACATAATGTGTACGCATTAACACAAACACAAACACATACATATATAGCCGTGTGCCCACTCCTTTCACCTCTCACATCAAGGTTACGTAATTAAAGAGGCTCCATTGTGGTGATCAAATGAGAAGAGGAGATTTTTAATTATCCGTAAAATGGAAATCAAACCTGTTTCAGTTTTATAACCAGGTTTTTGTCAGTCCTCTCTTTTTCTGCGATACTCCTTCTCCACTCTTTCTCTGCCTCCTTTCCACTTCTTTTTACTCCTATTTTCATCTCCTCTAATTGTTTCCGCTTTCTTTTGCCACTTGTTTCTCTCCTCTACCTTTCTTCTTCACTCCCTCTAATTTATCTCTTAGTAGTTATTCTCTCCTTCACTGGTTTACCACTCCTATAATTCATCCCCTCCTATCTTTCCCCAGCGTCTCTCCTCCTCTATACTTCCTCCTTTTTTCTAATTTATTTCTCTATTTCCTCCCTCGCTTCCTTATTCTTTAGTTCATTCTCTCCTCCTCTTCCTCCCTGGCTCTTGTTGTCTTCTCCTCCTGCTTTTAATGCCTCAGCTCCTCTCCTACATTTTATTCCCTTCTCTTCCTCTTATTCTCTCTATACCTGCCTCTCTTCCTTCTTACAGCGCAAAAGGTGTCAGATTCAATCCTCCACCTTAAATCCAACCCGTGGGGGTGTGTGTGTGTGTGTGTGTGTGTGTGTGTGTGTGTGTGTGTGTGTGTGTGTGTGTGTGTGTGTGTGTGTGTAGAGGGGGGTAAAAGTACCAATGCAACAATGTAAAAACTAAAATACTTCACACAAAGTATTAAAAGTTAAAGTACTTGCAGAATAAATCGCCCCTGTTACTGATATAATGTCATATATCACATTATTGGATTATTAATACTAATGCATCAATGCGTAAATAACATTTTGCTGCTGTAGCTGGTGTATTTGTATCCAGGCTATTTTATAAACTGCAGTTTAAGCCAGTGGTTCCTAACTTGGGGGTCTGGCCCCGTCCAAAGTGTCAAATCTGAGGGGACAAGAGATTTTTTTAAGGTAATCTAAATCTTAATCTGAAAAGTAGGTAGTACCTACAGCTGGCAGATAAATGTAGTCAAGTAAAAAGTACACAAATTCACTCTAAAACCTGGTGTAGTAGACTTAAAGACATATATTGCTGATTTAAATCCTGCTCTGTGTCATGGCAGTGTGGCTGTGTGTGCAGATGAACGGTGTTTGGTTCCCTCCATGGCTGCAGCGCATCATCACGGCAGACCTCGGCTGCTCCAAGCTCTGTGCCATGACACAAAGACGTATTATAGTCGGCGAAGTATCCCTTTAAGTAAATGTACATAGTTACTTTAAACCACTGCATAGGCCCAGATAATACAAATATTTCCCATTACAGTTTCTCTCACCTCCTGGCTATCTGTCTTTCTTTGTCACTCTATTTTCTGTTTTCGTCTTTTCCTCTTTTTTTCTTACCTCCATTTTGTGCACAGCATTTCCAACACACAAAGTATTAATGGACAGCAGTTAGGGCGCGAAGGAGGAGAGGAGTGGGAGTAAAAATTTAAAAATGTATCTCTATGGACAAAAGTAGAGTGAGGAAACATAAGTGTAAAGAGGAGACGGAGCTCAAGAGGCAGGAATTAATAGAGTTTATGTGGGAGAGCTCCAATGAAATTTGCTCTTTGTTGTCATGTAAAAGTATGTCTCCTTACGTGAGATGACTGATGCAACCTGTGCACCGAGCGGTGAAACCTGCCCCAAAGCTCACACGGTGTCATTTGGGTTCATAACTGTGAAAATAATAAGCAAGTCAGGGAACCAGGAAGCAACCATGGGAAGATGGAAATGATATGTTCAAATGTAATTGTATATAGAAATGCTTAGTTTTTGACTGGTAGGAATAATACTTTCTTTAAAATAATATATTTTATATCATTTTATTTTCTATGCAGGATGATGTGACTTGTTTGTTTTACCATTACAGGAAACTGTGTCACTTTAGTGGGGACACTCTGCTGTACATTGGCAGTCTGCTATATTTTCAGAATCAGAGGAAATGCACAGCCCAGCAGATACTGCAGCTATGTTTTGACATGAACTGATAGGTCCAGTCAGCCCTCAATCATAACCCGTCTGCGCCCTGATTGGGTTAAGACGTATCATACATATATTAAGTTGATTTACTGTGAGGTTGTGGTGGTGATGATGAAGTAGTTTGTGTAGCCGTGACTTGTTGTTAGTAAGTGTAAGTGTAATATAGTGGTGATATGTGGAATATTGGCTTAACATTAAAGGGTTTAAAGAGATATTAACCGTCCATTGATTGGAAGAAACCTCAAAAAACATCTGCATGGCTAGATACTGTTGCGTTTAAGTTAGGAACTGGCTCTCTACGATTTTAAAATCATTGGTCACTAATTTATCTGCCTTGAACTGTATTCATTCCACACTGAACATTATAACGTAACAAAAACAGAAGAAAAGGGTTTTTTCTCATTGTAACATGATTGATTTGTCAAGTCCTACAATTTTTCATCATCATTATCATCATCATCACCTGTCCACTTCAACACCTCCTCCTCTGGTTCTTCCTCTTTCGATGTCTGTCTCCTCTCTCCTCTGCCCCCACTTCAAGCCAGGCATTAGACTCAGCAGGGAGCCACATTACTAGAGGCTAAGCTGAATTACAGTGTGTGTGCACGCACTTATGTGCACGTGTGGTGTCACTCACTTCCCCACTTCTCCTCTCCTCCGCCCAGTGGGCTCCTCTTCCTCCTTGTGCTTGTCATCTCGCTCTCATTCTATTAAGCCTTCAGCTACACAGGTCTCCTCCATTTTGCATTGATGTGAGCCGTGTGACTACATGTGTGCTTGTGTATGAGAGCGTATGTGTGTGGTGCAGTAGAGTGCAGCCTAAAGCAGCAGCCAGTGCTAGGGAAGTGTGCGCTCGAGCAGAACAATGGCATTCTGGGTAAAAATAGCCCTTGCTCTGTTGGAGTGCGAGAAAAGGAGACAGGGGTGACAGGGAGAGAGGAGAGAGGGAGGGTAAGAGCTGAGAGGGGGAAAGATGGAAGTGTAATGATCATGTAGTGATTAAAGAAAATAAAGACACAAAGAAAAAAGGATAAGAATGAGTCAGACTAGTGAACTGAAAGTGAGAAAAGCAGAGAGATAAATTCTAGTCAGTATTTTAAATTGAGCGAGTGCCACTGGTTTGGTATGTTTGCCGTGGAGTCTAATTGTATTTAACTTGGGATTATATTTGGGATATGATTGACTAGGGCTGGGCGATATGACTGAAAACAATTTATTAATATAAAATGTTTCCATGTACATATAATACAATATGGTAAATGTATGCAAAATCACAATCCTGCTGCTTTCTTCTCCCAGTAATGGAATATAAAAGAAGCAGTAAGAAATCGATCTTGGCATTAGTGTCAGACTTCCCTTCTCTCTTCTTTTACTTTCATTTCAATGTGTAGATCATCATTACATCATTTCTCATCATATCTGTTGTTTTCCTGACTATGTGATTAAAGTTAGGAAGCACCATCTTTGGGAGTAAAGCGTGATTTATACTTCTGCGTAAAATCAACGCCGTACGTGGAGACATGAACCTATGGCGGACCCTACGCCGTAGCCTGACGTGCACTTCTCGAAAAATGTAACTACACGTCGCGGCGACGCACGTCGGGGCTTGGTTGCTTGGCATTTTCCCCTACTCATTTCCTGGTTCTCCTTCTCCATAAACGACATGAAATCAAGGAGAGGGTTAACTTTTCTTGCTACATATTTCCCACCATGGTCAGAAAACACAGGGGAAAGACTTTGTTTGTCTCACTATGACTCTAGAGTCGGTATTCGCTCCGAAGATAATCGCAGTCACTCTCTCACTTCACCCTCTCTCTACCACACACTACGGTGGCCGACAGGGGCAAACACCCTGCAATTTAAGAAAACGCACATAAATAGACAAAACACAGTAAAATTAAGAAAACAACTTCATTAATTTGACAACACATGCGCAGCATTCAGCAAACGCGCTGCAAATGCACACAACACAACCAAATACATAAACGCACTGCAAATATGAAACGATGCAAAAAGAAAAGCACACAAACCCAGAAAACAAATGCAACAAAAAGACGCAGCATCCAGATTACACAACGGAAGTTCTCCAGACCTCTAGAGGGAGCAGCTAGTGGAACAGCTTGATTTTCGAGAGAGAGAGAGAGAGAGAGAGAGAGAGAGAGAGAGAGAGAGAGAGAGAGAGAGAGAGCAACTGCATAGACTGTAAATATTATATAACTTATATATAAGTCTATGTTTGAGATATGTTTTCTCTCGTTTGGTGGGTGTGTCTCGGCTCAGGTCACAGGTGATACTCAATCAGCAGAGGCGTCTGTAAACTCGTGGTAATAAAACATTTAAAACTGCATCAGTGTTTAACGTTGACGTTTGTTTAAGCCATATTACATGAGAGGGTTTAATTTCGAGGTCCGAAAGGCGCATTACTGAAGTATAGGCCTCCTCAAGTGTAATATTGTGATTATACAACAACGGTTACCAACAAAATAAGTGATCAATCTGTATTCATATTGTGGAGCAATTCGCTCTTGAAATACAAAGAACTGACAGGATTTCTAGTCCCTCCCTGTTTAGTAAACCAGCTTGTGTAATCTGAATGCTGCGTTTTTTTGTTGCATTTGTTTTCTGGGTTTGTGTGCTATTCTTTTTGCATCGTTTCATATTTGCAGTGCGTTTATGTATTTGGTTGTGTTGTGTGTATTTGCAGTGCGTTTATGTATTTGGTTGTGTTGTGTGTATTTGCAGTGCGTTTATGTATTTGGTTATGTTGTGTGTATTTGCAGCGCGTTTATGTATTTGGTTGTGTTGTGTGTATTTGCAGTGTGTTTGCTGAATGCTGCGCATGTGTTGTTAAATTAATGAAGTTGTTTTATTAATTTGCTTATGTTTT